>NW_008358534.1:3965954-3966658 GCF_000622305.1 Nannospalax galili | reverse complement strand
TTCAAAGAACTGAAAGAAGATAGGGACAAACTTCTGAATGAATTCAGAAATGATTTAGAAATATTGAAGAATATTCAGGCTGAAATGAAGAAGGAAGTGAAACACTCAGTAAGCCAATTAGAAACGACAGGAGAAAGCCTCACCATTAGGATGATTGAAATGGAAAACAGAATATCAAGACTGGAAGATAAAGTATAAGAAATAGACCACTGAAGCAAAGATTATGAAAAATTTAAGAAAGCACAAGAATGGAATATGCAGGAATTGTGTGACACCATAAAAAGAACAAACTCATGAATCATAGGCATACAGGAAGGAGAAGAATCCCAAGGCAATGTCATGGACCAGATCTTCAACAGAATTGCAGAAGAAAATTTCCCAAAATTAAAGAAAGACATGCCCATACAAATACAAGAAGCATATGGAACACCAAACAGACAGGAACAGAAAAGAAACTCTCCACGGCACATCATAGTAAAAACACTAAACATACATAACAAAGAGACAATCCTGAAAGTTGCAAAAGAGAAACAATAAGTCACATATAAAGGAAAACCTACTAGGACTACAGCTGACTTTTCAGTGCAAACTATGAAAGCCAGAAGAGCCTGGACCAAAGTATTCCCAGTTTTAAATGACCACAGATGCCAACCCAGATTACTATACCCAGCCAAAATGTCTATTATAGTCAAAGGGGAAAGAAA
>NW_008358534.1:3964992-3965800 GCF_000622305.1 Nannospalax galili | reverse complement strand
GTACGACTATATCAAGAATGTAAACAGAAATAAAAATGACAGGATTCAATACTCATCTTTCATTAATAACTTTAAATATTAACGGACTGAACTCCCCAGTCTAAAGACAAAGACTAGGTGAAGGGATTAAGAAACAAAACCCATCTTTTTGTGTCTGCAAGAAACTAATCTCACTTACAAGGACAGGAACTATCTTAAGATGGAAGGATGGAAAAAATATACAAAGCGAATGGTACTAAGAAAAAAGGAGGCATTGCAATTCTAATATCTGACAAAATAGACTTTAAAACTACTCAGAAGAGAGAATCAACAAATGGGACCTCATTAAACTAAAAATCTTCTGTACATCAAAGGAGGCAACAAGGGAAGTGAAAGGAAAACCGACAAAATGGGATAAAATCTTCACCGGCGACACATCTGACAGAGGTTTAATATCCAGAATAGATAATGAACTCAAAGAACAGAGAATCAAGACAAGAAGTAACCCAAATAAAAGATGGGCTAAGGAGCTGAACAGAGAGTTCTCAAAGTAAGAATTAAAGATGGCTATGAAGCACGTTAAAAGGTGTTCAACATCACTAATAATTAGGGAAATACAAATTAAAACCACTTCAAGATTTCATTGTACCCCAGTCAGACTGGCTAAGATCAAAAGAACAAATGATACCATATATTGGAGAGGATGTAGGGAAAGAGGAATGCTCATCCACTGCTGGTGGGGCTGAAAACTTGTGCAACCTGTATGGAAAACAGTGTGGAGAACTCTTAAAAAACTAAAAATGAACCTACCATATGACCTGGTTATACC
>NW_008358534.1:3963726-3964769 GCF_000622305.1 Nannospalax galili | reverse complement strand
AGGAACCAGGATAATGGAAAGGAAACAGGGAGGTAAAGTAAGAGAAATAACCAGAAAGGGAAGAACAGTAGGAAACAGGCCTTAATAAGGGCGATATGGAAAAAAATTGGGTTAGTTTAAGGGAGGGGGGAGGGAAGGGTATACAAGGAACCTAGGGGATAAAAGGAAAGAAGGAGCTCAAGAAAGGTAGGACCATAGGAGAAGGGTATTAAGTGAGAAAAGGGGAAAATGGGGGTACCTTAATTGGGGAAACTATGATGGAGGGGTGAGACAATGTGAGGGATAAATGCCTAGCTAGTTTAAAAACCAGAGGGAACCATATTAGTTCAACAACCTACTGACAAATTATACATAGCAGATAAAGAAATATATTTCTAGGTAAGGTTTATCTGAGAACAATTGGTCTTTGCCCGAGATTTATCTACATGACACACAGTAATTAAAAGTACCAGGCTGGTGGAACTAACCTTCCTGGATGTTTAACAGACATACTTTGAGGCCTATAACAATTTGGTCAGAGGGACATAAAGGACAGTTTTTGCTCCTTGCCCTCCTAAGTTGACTAGTTCCAGGGGAACATGAGCATCTCTCAATATGTCCTGTAATCGTGGTAGGTCACTTGTCCTCTTGGTCAAGGAGGCCGAGGAGACCCCACGAGATGGACCTGAAACAGTGCCCAGTCTACAAAGTGGAGGGTCAACACAGAGGAATCATTTCCTCCATGCTTCCAAGCAAAGCCAACCATAGTCAAGCAGGACCTTTGACTTATCTTCACATAGGCGGAACTGGTAAAAGAAAGGAGCCAGGAGCTCCTCCCAAGCCATGTAACCCCTGAGGAACAGATCCTTAAATGACCTTAAGAGTAAAAATATACTGGTTTATCTGGGCCACCTTTATGGCCTTAAACATCCAAAAGGAAAGTATAACCAAAGATTAAAGGGGCCAATATAATTTTTTAAGAGTCTATATGTATAGCTAAAGGCTACATAACAAGCAACAATGCCAGATAGGCGATACCTTCTTTTGAGTTGTTGGCCAGGGTG
>NW_008358534.1:3954218-3962870 GCF_000622305.1 Nannospalax galili | reverse complement strand
AAAAATGTAGGGAACAGCATATCTTAAAATGAAATGGAGATCTTCTTTAAACAGTAAAAATTCATTCAGTTTTATGTCTTACAGGGTTTACACTGAGTTCAATATTGTATGACTGTATTAATTCAACTGTGAACCTAGAAATTTACAGCCACCTTTGAAAGAGATATATCCTTGCTCTGGAATGTGTTACTGAATATGTTAAAGCGGTAATGAAATGCTTCTTCTAATCGTGGTTATTACATTTTTAAAAAATTTAAAAAAACACAATGAAAGAAAAAAAAATTTATTATTATTTTTATTTTACGTGTATGTGTGTAGTGCCTGCATGTAGGTAAGTGCGCCCATGTCATGCAATGTCTGCAGAGGACAGAAGAAGCTGTAGGATCCCCCTGGAACTGGAGTTATGGACAGTTGTTAGCTGCCATGTCGGTGCTGGGATTCGAAACTGGGTCTTCTGCAAGAACAGTCAAGTGTTCTTAATCACTGAGCCATCTCTCCAGTACCTAATAGTCTTTGCCTTACTCATAGTACTGAGATTGAAAAAAATCATCAATGGTCCCAATATACAAATAGGTTAATTAATGATCTTGAAACAGTGCAACGTGGCTACATTTTGTGTTAAGACAATGTGCTAGATGGTTACCATAGTCTACTTGTGTGTATCACAATTCATTCAAAATGCAAGACAAGCACCAACCTATTTATAAACCATCAACAAGGGCTAACACAGATTCAATTACGACATTGCTCATGCTGTTGATGTGTCCTATAGGGAATATTAGAGAACTTCTTGCTTTATATTTAAAACTACTGTCTGATTTTGAAATTTCTGTATCAAATCAATTAATAGGAAAAAGAAAACTACCTGGAAGTTTTCTTCCTCTAAATATTTTTAAATATTTTATTATTTTTGTTTTATGTGTGTGAGTATTTTGCCTGAATGAAAGTAAGCACACCAAATGCGTGCAATGCCCACAGAAGTCATAAGAGGGAATTAGATTCCCTGGAACCGGAGTTATGGATGGTTTTTAGCCACCATGTGGGTGCTAGGAATCAAACCTGGGTCCTCTGGGACAACAGCAAGTGTTCTTAACTGCTGAGCCATCTCTCTAGCCCCATCTTCCTCTAAAAATTTTAAATGTTAGAGAATCTCTGGTACACTTCACTATTTTTATTTTGATAGTCCCTAAAATATAAATATGTTTTAGAACAGTTAAGATACCAATAATTCATTGCATTGTGCTTGAAGTACAGAATCAGTCGTCTAATAGGTAAAGCTTTTTTTTCCACATACTGAGTCCTAGTTGTTAACTCCAGAGGGAATAAAAAGTAGGGGAGTTCTCCAAAGATATACCCAGAAGTGAGCACATTAGCCTTTCTCCTTAGGGGCAGCATAGAGAGGACAAATCTTCATGCCCTGTGGAACTCTGGATGATGGCCATGAACTGGATGTGAGAAGTAAGTTTTCACCCATTTTGATGAAATTGACTATAACATACTTAAAATTCTTCCTGGGTGTAATAAACTGAACATTTGTTAAACTATATCCTAAGGTATTAAAAGACGTAATCAAATTATTCCAAGTTAAGAAATGGCTCAGCAACTCAGAGCACTTGTCACTCTTGCAGAGGACTCGGGTTCAATTCCCAGCACCCACATGGTGACTGACAACTGTCCATAACTGCAGTTCCAGGGGATCTGATGCCCTCTTTTGATGTCAACAAGCACGACACACATGGGCGTACTTAACATACATTCATGCAAAACACTTATATACATAAAATAAAAATGAATAAATTTTAAAAATTCTTCCAAGTTAGATCTCCTCTAACACAAGAATAAATTTTTGAAAGAAAATATGACTCTTTTAAAATCAAAGTAGATAAATTGTCAGGTTTTAATACATGAAGTTATACTTGTAATTAAAGTTCAGCTCACAACTATTCCCATTTATAAAAGCCTAGGCTGGGAGCTGGGCATGGTGGCACATACCTCTAATCCCAGCACTTGGTGGGCAGAGGCAGGCAGATCTCTGTTCTAGGCCAGCTGTGGGCTACAGGGAGACCCTGTTTTAAAAACAAACTGTGGTGGTTTTTACTTAGCCCATGGTTTTTCCTCACTCGATACCACCCTATTCCCCAAAGATGGATATATACTTAGAAGCTAAAAGATAATTATGTAACAGCTGTCTACAAATGCAAAACATACATAAATAGGAAAAATGAGGTAAAGTAAGAGATTAAAGACCATTAGGAATTGGTACTGTTTGATTCACCATTCTGAATATAAAATGCTGAGGGCAGGTTTAGTGTCCATTACCTTACAATTGGATTCCCCATCAAGACTGGCTGTAGTTACATAACAGGTTCCATCAGTTGTGCAAGATGATAGAAGAATAAGATCACAAGGAAAGGTTTCATCTGCTTGTACTTCTACTACATCGCCAACCTAAAATGAACAGTAGAACAAATATTTAAAATGCCAAACCAAGCACTCACTACACTTCACATTAAAGAGAAAACTTAATTAACAGACATCTCGAGCTATTGGGGCTTTGAGAGGTATCTTAGCAGCTATACCACATGCAAAGAGATGTAAGAGCATTATTGAACATACTTTCAGATCAGAGGATCTTAGCACTGACTTCTAACAAACAACCCTGACACAAAATATGCTATGTGCCCTCTAATATTCCTGGCACTAATATGTGATAAAACATTTACCATTATCACTTTATGAATGAAATAGGGGGAAAAAACCTACAGGTTTCAAGTCAGGCACTTCATGACTACTGAGTCTCCACACTTTCACTTTGTACCACACATATCTCAACATATGTACTTCTGCAATGTGGTAAAACAGTTATGATTGTTAGGTTCCTTCTTGACTGTTCAGAAAATTTCAGCTAATCAGAAAAGCATCAAATTTCCCCCAAAATTAGAAAAAAAAAGATTTTACTATAGGTTATTTTTCTAAGAATTCATCTATCAGAAGAATTGGTGAATAGAGCAATAACAATTCCCTATCAGCAAGTATTCTGAGTTCAAGTAGAAGAAAAACTTGAGCAAGAAATCTTGAGCCACTTAATAATACAAGGAATAAAACATAAGTTTAAAATATGGACTTTTAAACCTGAGTTCATGTCCCAGATTTGTCACTAAATGGTATGAACTTGAGTAAATGTCTTAGATGATCACAACTACTGCATGAACTTGAGTAAATGTCTTAGATGATCACAACTACTGCAGAAGACTGAGTTATGAAATGAATTAACAAGTAAAATATTAAGTAATGTGACTGGTACATATTAACTAGGTGTTAATCATACTTATTAATACAATGCAACTTGTGGCATTACTATGCCAACAATTATAATTACCTAAACAAATAAAAGCCTAACTCTTAAATTTAGCTTCTAAGAGTGGGCCTGAACTTGGAGGACACTTGTTCACCTAGGTATCTCTTAGAACTGTCTGTCCTCTGGAACTGTGCTGATGGAACTGTCTTGCTAGACTCCTTCCCCAGAACTGTGTCCTGAGTGTAGTAGCACCATCCATAATTTCAATCAAAATGGTTTCTCTGGCTTCATTCAGGGGAGGACAAGCTTGAATTCACCCTAATCTTGACAAAACATCTTGCTGTTTTATCCCTATTTCCAGAGTATTTCAATCACCCAAGGTTACTCCTTCCTAGTCTCCAGCACATGCAATGGAGATGGGTGCACCACTTTCAGAGCATTGATATGTTCCTTCTGAAGCAAACCCACATCCACTCATTATCTTTTCTGGTACATTACCAAATTGAGGTTGCCTAGGAAGGAGATCATCAGGTGCCGAGGTCACAACACACAAGAGCACATGATTTTGTAAGGGTTAAATGTCATTAGATTATGTCCATTTATAAAAGTCATTCCCACAGCAACTACAATATTCCCAAATTATGAATGCTCGAGAACATTTAAGAAGGATAAAAGAAATCCTATAGATAGTACATTCCAATACATTTTATGGCATGGGACACACCATTTTGAATAATCTAAAAGACCTCCTAAATTAAAAAAAAATTAAAACAAACCCACAAGACAGCCTCCCTTCCAATCACAAACTAATAATCTACAAAATAATATATCATTTTTAGTTCATCAGAGGCCTGGATATACAAGAGAGGTAAAGAGAGGCAGCTGTTGATGACAGACAGCAAGTCTTCTCAAGAAGAGAAGTCAATCTCTGTCTCAGGGACCTAGACACAATAGATTATCAATGACCAACTAATACATGAAATAATTTCCTTTTATTTACAGCATGATTTCAAAGACTAAAGTGAGTATTTCAGACCTATTCGGCAACAATTTTATTTGCTTGACTGATTTTAATTAGTAGCCAAGAGCATTAGAATGAGTAATTACAATCAAACTAATCTGTACATACTATTTTATTTCTTGAATTTTTTCTTCCTCTCTTACATAAACAATTAAAGTTTCTCATAATAAAACTATAGCTCTGCTTAAATATACAGAAGAAAAAAAGTGAAAAAATTGTAACATCTTAGAAGAAGAAGCACTCAGAGGTGAGAAGGTAAGACTTAGTAAACCTCAAAAAACATTGTTTCTTCAACACAAAATATAAAGGTCCTTCTGTCTGCAATGCAAGTTGAAGCTGTTGCTTTGGGCAGAGATCAGAACACAAAGGGCCAGGCTAGGCAGGCTAAGAAATTTAGGCTTCACCCTGAAGTCAATCGGAAGGAAAATATAATAAAAGAGAATGACCCAGACAACTCTAAAGTTCTGCTTCAATACATTTAAAAATCCACAAGTAGGGAGCCAATGGGATGGCTTGGCAGATAAAGGCACTTGCTACCAAGCCTTACAATTCCCAGAACACAAATGGTAGAAAGAGAGAATTCACTCCTGCAAGTTAGCCTCTGACCTTCACACATGCACACTGTTGCTCATGTGAGTGCACACACACATACAAACAAGTAAAAAAAATAAATTCCTACACCCTGAGAAGGTGGGTTCAGACCTCCATTGGTGTAGAGGATCTGATCTCAGCAGACCACCAGGGAGTACTGAGATCTGGCCTCCCTCTAGCAGAGGGCCTGAGAACCCAGGGGACAGCCTGAGAGCCCCTGGATCCACAATCCACGTGGCGAAGGAAGCCTGAGTGTACCTGACTGGAACCAGAATTGAGCTTCTCTGGGTACCCCTAAATACCTGATCTGAAGCCATCAGTTCCCTCCAAATTAAACCTGAGAGAACCTGAACCCTGTACCAACCAGCTTTACATAACCAATAAAGAAAGGATCTAGGCACCCTGATAATACAAACAGAAGCATACTTCAACATAATTCTCATTCAGAATCATAAACAACAAAAGAAATTCACATGCCAAAATCACAATGAAATAATAATAAAATGGAAAGCCAAAACACTATGTCCCCACTGAACTCCACCAATCTGTAGGAGAGTTCTACAAAGAGAACTCCCTAGAGATAACCCAGCACACTGAATTTAAAAGAACAATCATAAACATGATCAAGGAATTCAATGAATTTAAAGAACACACGAACAAACAAATCAAAGAGCTAAAAGAAGATAGGGATAAACTTCTGAATGAATTCACAAAAGAGATAGAAACATTGAAGAAAACTCAGGCAGAAATGAAGAAGGAAGTGCAAAACTCAATAAGCCAGCTTGAAACAAGGGAAAGCCTCACCTCTGGAATAAATGAAATGGAAAACAGAATATCAACAAGGGGCGATAAAGTTGAAGAACTGGACCACTCAAGCAAAGATTACAGAAAAGTTTGAAAAACACAGGAATGGAATATGCAAGAGATGTAGGACACCATGAAAAGAACAAAACTATGTACCACAGGCATAGAGGAAGGAGAAGAATTTTAGGTTAATGGTGTTGACCAGATATTGAACAGGATCATAGAAGAAAACTTCCCAAAATTAAGGAAAGACATCCCCACACAAACACAGGAAAGGAAGCACATAGAACACAAATTAGGATCAGAAAAGAAACTCCTCATGACATATCATGTTAAAACACTAAATGTACAGAACAAAGAGAGAATACTGAAAACGGCAAAAGAAAAACAAGTCACATAGAAAGGAAAGCCCATCAGAATTACAGCTGACTTATCAATGCAAACTACGAAAGCCAGAAAAGCCTGGACCAAGGTATTTCCAGCTCTACATGACAATAGATGCCAGCCTAGAATATTATGCCCAGCAAAAACGTCTATTATAGTTGAGGGGAAAAGAAAAATCTTCCATGACACAAATAGCCGGAAAGAATACATGTCCACAAAACCAGCCCTTCAAAGAACACTTGAAGCAATACAGAGAGCAGAGAGAAAAACAACTATACCCCAGGGGCAATGAAAGAAAATAAACAAAGGTATAATCTAGGAAACACAAAATTACACAGAGAACACAAACAGCAATGAAAATGAAGGCAACCAATACATATCCCTCAATAATAACCTTAAATATCAACGGACTGAACTCTGCAGTCAAAAGACACCAACTAAGTGAATGGATTAAGAACCAAAATCCATCTCTTTGCTGTCTGCAAGAAACCCATCTCGCCTCAGGGACAGGTACTACCTTAAGGTAAAAAGGTGGAAAAGACTATTCCAAGCAAATGGCACTAAGAAACAAGCAAGGGTTACAATTCTAATATCTGAAAAAATAGACTTCAAAGTAAAACTAATCAGAAGAGATAAGGAGGGTCACTTCATTCTGATCAAAGGAACAGTTAACCAAGAATATATTACAATCCTTAACATATATGCAGCCAAATTCATAAAAATAACACTACAGGACTTTAAGACACAGATTAACCCCAACTCAGTATAGTAGGGGACTTCAACACCCCACTCCATTAGACACGTCAACTGGACAAAGAATAAGCAGAGAGACGTCTGAATTAAATGATACCATACATCAAATGCACCTAACAGACATCTTTGGAATATTCCGCCTAAACACCAAAGAATAGACTTTCTACTCAGCACCTGTGCTGGATAGCATTAGTGTCAACTTGACACACCTGGGTTGAGGGAGCCTCAGTTGGGGAATTGCCTCTATTGGACTGGCCTGTGGCCATGTCTGTGGGGATTCTTCTTGATGAGTATGTGGCAGAGCCCAGCCCAATGTGGGTGGTGCCACCCCTGGGCAGGTAGGCCTGTGTCGCATAAGAAAGCAGGCTGGGCAAGGGCCAGGAAGCAAGCCAGTAAGCAATGTTCCTCCATGGCCTGTGCTCCAGCTCCTGCCTCAAGGTTCCTGCCCGGAGTTCCTACCTTGGCCTCCCTGATGGACTGTGACCGGAGAGATGTAAGATAAACAAACATTTTCCTCCCCAAGTCGGTAGTGGTCAGAGTGTTTTGTCACAGCAATGAATAAACAAACGAGGACAGTACCTCATGGAACTTTTTCAAAAACTAACCACATACTGGGCCACAAAACAAACCTCAACAAATACAAAAATACTGAAATAATTCCATGCATTCTATCAGAAAAAAAAAAGCAATAAAGTTCGAAATCAACACTGGACAAAGACCTAGTCACGACATGAACTTGTGGCAATTGAACAACACACTCCTAAACAATGAGTGGGTCAAAGGAGAAATTAAGAAAAAAATAAAAGAATTCCTGGAATTCAATGAAAGGGACAATACAACACAACACAGCCCCTGGGACACATTAAAAGCAGTCCTAAGAAGAAAGTTTATACCTCTAAGTACCTACATTAAAAAAATTGAAAAAGCCCGAATGAATGACCTAACACTGCAACTCAAGGCAAGGGAAAGGCAAGAACAAATGAAACCCAAACCCAGCAGAGGAGTAGAAATAACAAAAATCAGAGCAGAAATTAATGAAATAGAAATGAAGAATACAAAAAAAAAATCAATGAATCTTAAGAGCTGGTTCTTTGAAAAGCTAAAAAAGATAGACAGATGGTTAGCCCATTTAACCAAAAGAAAGAAAGAGCAAATCCAAATCAACAAAATCAAAGATGAAAAGCGAAACATCACAACAGACACCCAAAAGATCCAGACCATTATAAGGGAATATTTTAAAAACCTGTACGCTACCAAATCTGAAACTCTAAAAAAATGGATGGATATGTGAAATCATGGGAACCACTGAAGTTAAACCGAGAGGACATCAATAGTTTAAACAGACTCATAAGATATAAGGAAATTGAAACAGTAATACAAAGCCTCCCAGCTAAAAAAAAGGCCCAAGCCCAGATGGATTTACAGAATTCTACCAGACATTTAAAGAAGGCCTCCAAATGATACTACTTAAATTATTCAAAACGATAGAAACAGAGGGAGAGCTCCTAAATTCCTTCTATGAAGTCAGCATCACTCTAATACCCAAACCAGGTAAAGACAAAATCAAAAGAGAAAACTATAGACCGATATCCTTAATAAACATAGATGAAAAAATTCTCAACAAAATACTTGCAAACCACATACAGACACACACCAAAAAGATCACTCACCATGATTAAGTATGCTTTATCCCAGAGATGCAGGGCTGGTTCAATATATGCAAGTCAATAAACGTCATAAATCACATAAATGGGCTCAACGACAAGAACCACATGGTCATCTCAATAGATGCAGAGAAGGC
>NW_008358534.1:3950557-3953965 GCF_000622305.1 Nannospalax galili | reverse complement strand
GGAAGAGGGAAAACTATCACTTTTTGCAGATGATATGATACTATACCTAAGAGATCCCAAAAGTTCCACCAGAAAACTCCTAGAACTGATCAGGACTTTCAGCATAGTGGCAGATTATACAATCAATCTACAAAAATCAGTAGCCTTGCTATATACCAATAACAAGTAATTAGAGAAAGAATACACAGAAATGCTAAAAAAAAAGGTATTCAATCAATACCAATCAAAATCCCCATGACAGAATTAGAAAAAAAATCTTGAAATTCATATGGAAGCACAAAAGACCCTGGATGGCCAAAGCAACTCTGAGCACAAAGAGCAATGCTGGGGGGATTACTAGTCCACATCTCAAAGTATACTACAGATTTATAGTCATAAAAACAGCAATGGTACTGGCAAAAAAAAAAACCCAAAAAAACCAGATACACAGATCAGTGGAACATCATTGACGATCCAAACCTGAGTACACACAATTTTATCCACCTGATATTTGACAAAGGTGCCAAGAACACACAATGGAGGAAAGACAGAATCTTGAACAGATGGTGGAAGGCCCTCCCTTGCTCATGGTAGAATTGGTAGAATTCATCTTGTGAAAATGACCATCTTCACCCTGTCTAAAAGTCAACTCCAAATGGATCAAAGACCTCAATAAGAAGCCTGAAGCTCTAAAACTGCTAGAAGAAAACACAGGCAGCACCTTACAAGATACAGGGGTAGGAAAGACTTTCTAAATTGTACATCAGTTTGCTCAGGCATTAATGTCAGCAATCAATAAGTGGGACCTCATTAAACTAAAAAGCTTCTGTACAGCAAACTAAACAATCAAAAAGTAGAAAGAAAACCCACAGAATGGGAAAATATCTTCACCTGTGACATATCTGACAGAGGTTTAACATCCACAATATATGAAGAACTCAAAAAGCAAAGCGCTACACCAATTGTTAGTCAAATTCAGTGCTGGGAGGCACATGTGGCATCCAATCCCCTCTTCCCATAGTCCTTGTGACAATGTGAAAAAAGAATTATCCAAGCTCCTTTTTGAAGAATCTTAACAAGTTTAATGGACTTGCTAACTGAGCTTGGAGTGTGGGTTTACTTAGAGAAGAGGAGTCCCCCTACTCCATTCAAGGCTGTGTTCAAAGTCCATACCCACACATAAATCCCATAGTTCTGGACAGCTTCACAAAATGGTGAGAGACTGTCCTCTTGGTTTTCCCAACTTTTATACCTTTTATACCTTCCCCTGAAAGCAGCTATAGTCAACCTATTGGCTGGAAGAGAGAAGGGGAGTGACTCATTTGCAGAGTGTGGGAAGGAGGCAGGTCCATGGCTCATCATCACAGGATCAGAGGAACATGCAGGTCACAACCCGGTTATACCACTCTTTGGCCTATACCCGAAGGACTCATCCTATTGTAGAGGCACTTGTACAACCATGTTTGTTGCTGCTCTTTTCACAATATCTAACGGATGGAAGCAACCTAAGTGCCCCTCAACTGATGAGTGGCTAACAAAAATGTAGTATATTTACACAAAAAAATTCTATTCAGCAGTAAAGAAAGATGAAATAATGAAATTTGTAAGTAAATGGATGGAGCTAGAAACTGTTATACTAAGTGAAGTAACACAGACTCAGAAAAACAAACAACGTATGTTCTCCCTCATATGTGGCTCCTCACACCAAATCCTTTTAAATTCCTGGTCCTTTTAATAAGATGATACTATACAACAGTCCCTTCTGCATGAAATAACTACCATTATCACGACTTCAGCTGAGTCTGATTGCTAAACTTAGTCACAACTGGGCTTGTTGACGGTTGTGCTCATTCATTAAAGGAGGGACAAGCAGGGTCACTGGACCCTCACTGGAGTATCCAGCCACTCTTCCCAGCCAACTGAATGTAATTTGACCCTAATCACACATGGCCTCCTGGATTTGGGGAGGGCTAAAGTATACAGTCTGGGGAAGGCTAGGAACAGAAAGCATGCCATGCTGGGTAAAGGCTATCCAGTGTGCATACCTTCAGGTCATACATACACCTCAGCAACCCCTCAGTTATCTCTGTAAATAAACTCAATAAATTCATTGGTTCCCCAGTAAAACTTTAATCAAACATTGGCTTGACACTAGAACCTTGAAAGGGAAGAAGCATTGCTTAGCATCCCCAGGAAAGGAAGTCTTACAACCGATGGAAAATTTAGTTGTTAATGCTATTATGTGTCATAATTATGTTTAAAAAAAGAAAATCAGAATGTTAAAAGAATATGGGAATGGAAATATTTTCCAAAATAGACAGAAAATATAAGAAAGCCTAAGCAAGTGATGAAGGCCTGTTTAGGTTTGTTATGATATATAAAGGATGAGACAAAAATAATAGACATATAATCTTAAAATTTCTATGGTCGTAGTTTAGTCATCTAGTTTAAGGAACAAAATTTCTTTTCTAGTCAAGGTTTATCTCAGATTATTTGGCTTTTTACCCAAGCCTTATCTACAAAGCACATGATAATTAAAAGTACCAGACTGGTGGAACTAACCTTATTGGATGTTTAACAGCCATAGTTTGAGGCCTACACTAATGTGGTCAGAGGGACTTAAAGGACAGTTTTTGCCCCTTGCCTTCCAAGGTCGACTAAGTTCCAGGGGACTACGGAACATCTCTCAAAATGTCCTGTAACTGTGGTGAGTCACCTGTCCTCTTTTTCAGGGAGGACATGGAGACCCCATGTGTTGAACTTGAATCAGTGTCCATTCTACAAAGAGGAGGGTCAACTCAGAGGAAATATCTCATTCATGTTTCCAAGTGAAGCCAGATGTGGTCGAGCAGGAACTTTAACTTATCTTCACATAGATGGAACTGATAAAAGAAAGGAGCCAGGACCTCCTTCCAAGCCCATGTGACCCCTGAGAAACAGATCCTCAAATGATGTTAAATATAAAAATAAACTGATTTATTTGGGCCAACTGTATGATCTTAAACACCCAAAAGGAAAGTATAACCAAAGGGTAAAGTCATTAGTATACTTCTTTAAGAGTTCAAGGGATTACACTTCCCAGACATTAGGCTTAAGTCTATATAAAAAGTTATTTAGACAATTATTTCTCACTGATGATTTTGTTCCTAACCAGAAAGTGGTGCTCCGATGTAACACTTCAAATCTTCTGTCTCCAACACTGTAGTGCCCACCTGTAGCTAAGGGAGACAACCAGCTATTGTTCTAAAATGATAGATAAATTTTTCTCCCCCTATCTAGAAGCCTTTGAGAGGGAACTGACAGTGATTCGAACCACTCCAACAGCTATCAAAATACCTGAAAGCAAATTCTGAATCCATCACTCTAGGATCCAGCCTTGGAAGACAAAAGAAAAATGAGGAGGAACCCAATAGAGGGATGCTTTTGGAA
>NW_008358534.1:3927211-3950291 GCF_000622305.1 Nannospalax galili | reverse complement strand
GATAAGAATAGGAGGTAGGAATTGGCTAGGCAGTTAGGGTAAAAAGACCCCAAAGAAAAGTAGCCAGTTTCTTAGCTAAAAGTCAAAATATCCTTGGGCCTCTTAACAACATACTCCGTTCCAAAGGCCAAGCACGTTGAAAGTATTTGGGAGCTTGTATCTAATCCTTTAAAGGTTTTAGGGTTACCTCTTCAGAGGGGGGAATATTAGAGAAGCCAATAGTCCCATAAAAATAAGCCAAAGAAGAAAAAAAAGTGATGGGGAGATATGGGAGGCTTTGGAGGGGAAGGAGTGGGCATGGATTTGATTAAAACACCTTATATGCATGTATGAAATTCTCAATAAAGTTTTTTAATAGTTAATAAAATAAATTCCATAAGTAGGGTATGCATGGTGGTACACATCTGTAGTATTAGCATGGGGGAGGGAGAATGAGGTAGAATTATGAATTCTAAGCTAGTGTAAACTATACAGCCAGATCTTGTTTTAAGATATAAAACAAAAACAACACAGAAATAAAACGCACAAGAGATCACCACCCCATTACAAATAAACTAACAATTTATTATACAAAATAGTATTTATTTATTTCAAAAGGACTAAATTTGCAAGGCAAAAGGTAACAAGTCCGTCTGAGGAGAGCAGAGAGATAACTTGTTTTACAATGAAGAGAGAATGTGACGAAAAACAGCTATCATAAAAATGAGTAAGAAGAAAATAAATAGACTTTTTTCAGTACTAGAAATTGCATTTTCACTATGTCTTTATACATGTTAGGCAAGTGTTCTCCAAGTAAGCCCAGACCTTTAAAATTTTTTAAATTTATATTTATTTTTAGTCTATACATATGAATTGTTTTCCCTGCATGCATAGTAAGTGCACATGTGCATGCAATGCTCATGGAGGTCAGAGAGGGAGTCAGATCCCCTGGAACTGGAGGTAAAGATGGTCATGGATGCTGGGAACAGAAACTGTGTCCTCTGCAAGTTCAGCCAGTGCCCTTAAGAGAAAAGAAAATCTGAGACAGGGATCACTAAGTTGCCTAAGCTGTACTTGAACTTGCTCTCAAGCCTTGGCAGGCCTTGAACTTGTGATCCTCTTGCCTCAGCCTGCTGAGTAGCTGGATTACAAGTCTCTGATACCAGGACCTGCAACAATTAGATTTTTAACTGATTCATTTGATTTTAATTAATTTATTTTGTGTTCATGCATGTGTGTGGGCACCCATGCCACAGTGAGTGAATGTAGGCCAGCAGACAACTTCCAGGAGTTTTTTCCCACCATGTGGATCCTAGGGATTGAGCTCAGGTAGTCAAGCTTGGTGACAGGAGCCTTGACCCAGAGTCATCTCACTGGCCCCTTAATTCTTAGAGGCTTGGTATAAACCAACATAACAGCTTAGAATCTCTATAAGCTTTAGAGTTCAGAGTGGACCATTCCTCACCACTTCTCCAAAGGTTCCCACAGATATTTATGAAAAAGCATAAGGGCAGGAGACCTAAAAGAACCATTCTCAACTGCTGAGGAGAGATAAGCACAAGACATGTCAACATTATGGATCCCTCCTGCACAGGAAGCAAAAGGTCCACCTACATCTAGAACAAAGGCAGAGGAGAGGTAGAAGAAAAAGCAACCTGCTGCATGAGATGAGACAGGAATACTAGAAAACTAGCATCCTATGGCTCAGATGCATAGGGCTTGCTTAATATTGAGACTGTTAGAGAAGAACCAATAAATTACTCTGTTCCTATCAGGTGCTTCATACTGAATAACAAACAAAAAACAGTAGTGTGCCAGTGAGAGAGAAGAAAGGAACCAGAAAGTGGTATCCACTGAGTCAGGCATATGTTAAAAGAGGATTGTGGAACAGGAACACAGAGAAAAATACTCCAGCACGGCAGGTTCCACACAAAGCTTAGGGTAACTGCAATCAGCCTTTCAAAGAGTTTGAAATCCAGTGGTGCACTAAAATTATCAGTAATTAAAAAGCAAAAGCAAAGTCAGTGTAACTCCTGACTAGACTGACCCAATCCCAAATACTGAAAGTCTGACTGAGGAAGAGACAGACCCACTTCAGAACCCAGACCCTATTGATCTCAATATGAAGATATTAGAGCAAATGAAGTGAAAATTTTTGTTCACATGAAACCTATACATAAATGATTGTAGAAACTTTACTCATAATTGCCAGAACTTGGAAGCAGTAAAATGTTGTCCCTCCAGGGGGGATAGGTATACAAGTAAACCGTGGTATATTCAGAAGAGGTAATATTATTCATCACTAGAAAGAAATGAGCTATCAAGCCATGAAAAGGCATGGAATAAACTTAAATGCATACTAAGTTAACCTAGAAGGCAGAGGCAGAGGCAGGTGGATCTCTGTGCCAGCCTGTCTACACAGCAAGTTCCACGTTAGCCAGTCTACATAGTGAGACCCTGTCTAACCCCACCCCTTCCAAAACCAGTAAGTCAGTCTAAAAAAGCTGTATACTATGTGGCTTCAACAATGTAATACTCTGGAAAAGGCAAAACTGTGCAGTAGTAAAAGAAGCAGTGGCTGCAGGGATTAAGGAGGAATGAGGAATAAAGAAGCAAAACAGAAGACTTTTAGAGCAATGAAATTATCCTATAGAATATTACAATGTTAAATTAAATTAAAACATGTCCTATATTTGTCAAACCCCATAGAATGCACTGCACTAAGGCTGAACAATACTGTCAGCTAAACTTTGAGTAGGTGCCAAGGGAGGCTTACTGATATTGATTCTAGGAAAGAGTACTTGGTAAATTTTATTTTGAACCTATATCTGTTCTAAAAAGTAAATTACTTAATATGTAAACAGCAAAGCCTCTGTGGAAAAATGTTTTGTAGAGGTCATTAAAACATTAACAATGTTGCTGAAAGAGGGAGAGCCAGTTTTCTTTAAGGGTGTGACTCTGGATACCTTGACCAGGCTCCAGTGGATGGACCCACACCTAAGGGCACTTGGGAACACAAGTTTGACTCAACAGGCCATATATATGTGTATATATGAAATTGAACAGTGCATATTGAGGAGGGGGTGCAGGTAGGAGGGGGGTCTAAATACAATCAAAATATAATGCACGCAATTCTCAAAAATTCAATAAAAATGAAAAAAAAACAAATTAACCATGAATTACCATAAACATAGCAATTCTTTTTTATAATTTATTTTTCTTATTTTATGTGCATGAGTGTTATGCCTGCATGTATAAAAGTACACCTGTGTCCTGCAGTGACTTCAGAGGACAGAAGAGGCCATCGGATGCCCTGGAACTGGATATGCTGATGGCTGTTAGCTGCCATGTGGGTGCTGAGATTTGAACCTGGGTCTTCGTCAAGAATAGCCAGTACTCTTAATTGCTGATCCATTTATCCAGACCCCCCCACCACCAAATTCTAGCAATTCTTAACATAGGCATGTACCCCAAATAACTGAAAGCAGATGTTCAAATAAAATCTTATACTTGAATGGTCATGGCAGTCCCCAATAGAAACAACCCAAATACATATTAGCTACTGAATAAACAAAATGTGATACACCCATAGAATACTCTCCAGCTATCAAAAGGAATGAATTATTGATACATGCTAAAACATAGATGAAATATAAAAGTACCCTGAGTGAAAGAAGTCAGACACAAAAATTCATGCAGTATATGATTCCACTCATATGAAATATTAAGCCTATAAATTCATCGAGAAAGAAATAAGGTTAGTGTTGACAGGAATTGGGGAGGAGTAGAATGGGTATGAACTTTTCTTTTTGGGTGATGAAAATAGTGCAGGTTGTAGACACAGGGAATGTACTAAATGATGTTGATTTGTACAGTCTGAAGTATACATTTTTACCACAATAAAAAAGTGAGGGCCAGTGAGATGGCTTAAGTGAGCAAAAGTGTACTTGCTCTGCAAGCCTGATGACCTAAGTTTGATCCCCAGAACCCTGATGGAAGGAGGAAACCAATCCCTGAAAGCTCTTCTCTGACCTCCACATATGTTCAATAGAGGATGTATACCTATCTGTGCGCACGCACATTGCACACACCGACGCACAGTTTTAAAAGGCGATCTAAAAAACCAGTACCTTGATTTTTTCACTTTCTTTTCTCACTCGTTTTGCATTTTCAATAATATATACAGTGCTCTTGTTAACTTCATTATCGGCTCTGTGTCTAAGCCAATCTTCATATCCCTATAAAGATAATAATTATATAATCAAACATAGATGATGAAAAGGTATTAATAAATCTCTATACCTTCATGAAACAATGGTAGATATTTATAATTTTATAATGCTAATTTCAACTCTGAATGCTACAGAGACAATGATGCACATTTTAATAATAGAAAATTTGAGGCATGCTAAAAAATAAATTTTAGGTAAATAGCTTTATTGTATTAAAGGATTCGTTACTTATTGAGATATATATTAAGGAAAATAGGCATCAATTTTAAAAAACTATGATTTAGCCAGGCACGGTGGCGCATGCCTTTAATCCCAGCACTCGGGAGGCAGAGGCAGGCGGATCTCTGTGAGTTCAAGGCCAGCCTGGTCTACAGAGTGAGTTCCAGGCAGCTGGAGCTACAAGGAGACCCTGGCTCAAAAAGACCAAAAAAACAAACAAACAAACAACAACAACAACAACAAACCCCTATGATTTATTCTTGCTGGGCGGGGTGGCACATGCTTTTAATCCCAGCAGAGGCAGGCAGATCTCTGTGAGTTGGAGGCCAGCATGGTCTACAAAGTGAGTTCTAGGCCAGCTGTGGTTACTGGGAGACCTTGTCAAAAAGAAAACCTATGATTTATTCTTATAGTTCTATTATTTGTTTAATTTAATGGTACCTTTTAACTTTTAATTTGAAAAATTGCATTTTTATTTTCTGATAGACTTAAATCACTCAAGAAACAAAATAATTCCTTCCATGCAGAATATAGGAAAAACAAGTTAAGACTGTTTTGCCAGTGAATTTATATATTGTAGAAATAACGAAAAATTTCCACTAACTTAATGATTAAAGAAAATTAAAAAAAATAATCTGAGAAAGAAGAGCTAATTGTTCATTTTCCTTTGGGCTTTTCATATGAACTAGATTTACCCTAAAAGAACTAAGGAAATAGGATATTCATTTGTTTGAGTACAACCTCCTTTCTATGTTTCTTTGGTTTTTAATTTTTTTTCATTGCAATAATATTTGTACCTTTTCAAATACATCTGTCTGAAAAAAAATCTTGATCTCTCTCGCCCCTTTTTTCCTCATCAGGTGCTATATTCATTCCTACTCTGTCCCTCTTTATGACAATGCTGGCTATTATGTCATAGGGTACATTTTGCAATTCTGATGAAGAAAGGAAGGACTTAACATGAACTAGTACTGGGAGTAGAATGAATCAGTAAAACCTTCTGAAACCCATTCATACTATTCTTGGAACTAGAATTTTTGTGGTATTAAAGAAAATTATCCTAATAACCAAAGGGAAAGAACATTCTGAAAGTATTTAGCAATTAAAAACTTGATAAAATACTTGAAAAGTTCCTGGAAAACAAAAGAGACTAACAGATTACTCCAAGAGGAAAGATAACCTTGTTCCTAATACTGTTAATCAAACCTTTAAATCTGCAAGCTTCCATATTTTCAGGGAGCTCTTTGATTGGTACTATATAAAAATGTGTTTGCACATAAGCAGATCATGTGGACTGTCCCAATACAGTTAACTCACTCCTCGCTTCAAGTTTCCTGTTTAAATTTTCAATTTTGTTTGGACATTGTCAAAGATACTAGCATACAAAATACTTTAAAGACATTCATATCATAATCTGTGACAGTTTAGCAGCTCTGACAAGTAGTAGAGAGATAAAAGTCACCTCTAACCTACCAACTCCTTCAACAGTATCAGGGATAACAAAATTCAAGTATCTGTGCTTGAGTTCTAATGCCATAGACAATAACAACAACAACAACAACAAAAAGTGACATGGGAAATGTTTTGTAGACATTTCACACTAGAATAATTAATTCACAATAAAATTGCCCCCTCCCATTTCCCTATTGAGCTGAACCTTTTATTTATCCTTTCTATTATGTTTATAATACACACAAAGATATTGAAAAGCAGAAGAGTAAATAAATTAAAGATGTGATGTTCCTATCATTGTAATAAGTATTCAATGGGAATAAAATATAAACCAAGTCAAAGTTACTGTCCACAGAATATAAATATGAAATAAAACATTTACAACAAAATTCTAACTAGTCTGGATTAAAAGGCAGACGTAAGTTTAAATAAGAAATTTACCTGCTTAATTGCTGTAACAGTTATAACAAAAAAAAGTGGAAGTCCACTGGTAACTGGGCTAGTCGGTGTGTCTACTGTGACCTAGGTAAAGAAATTATATTGAAAATATAATAAAAACTAGTCATTAATTCATATACAACACTTACATGTTGGAAATATTTGAGGCAAAATACATTCTAGTAATAGGGTGAATGCCAATTTTCATTACAACAAAAACAATCTACATAGCAGTTTAAGAAAATTCAGGGTTAGTTTTCACCCCAGCTTAGACAATTACCTTTATAAGATATACACATTAATTTACCCCCTAGTTGTTGAGCACCATTCTGTCAGTTCCTGTGCCGTTACCGTCCTGCCTCTAGAAATCCTACTTAAACAAGATGGAGATAATCTTCATATAGCTAGAAGTTTACCAGGAAAATAAGACAATAAAACAGGTGTGCAGGGGCTGGAGAAATGACTCAGTGAGCACTGGCTGCTCTTGCAGAGGGCCTAGGTTCAGTTCCTAGCACTCACTGGCAGCTAACAATCATCCATAACTCCAGTTCTAGGGGCTCCTACACCTTTCCTGGCCTCCATATGGGTGCATTTACACACATGCAGGCAAAACACTCATACACATAAAAATAAAATAAAACAAATTAAAAAAAGAAACCCACAGGCATGTACATGCTGAGAGCTAAGGGATAATTAGGAGTTAACCAGTTAAGAGCTTTTCCAGGTAGAGTGAACAGTATATACAGATTCTCTATGTTAGGAGGGAAAATTGGATGTGTGAAAAGAAATAAAGAAGCAAGTATCAAGACAGTGTGGTATATGAGAGGGCTGAAGAGACAACAAACAGTCAAACTGTGCAGGGCCCTATAGTTCAGAGAAAGCTATTGATTCTTCATTCCACAGTGGGAAAATTTTCAAGATTTTAGGCAGCAAGAGGTAATACAAGTACAATTACACACTGAAAAGATAATTCTCAATGTATTGTGAAAGATGGATTTGGAGAGTAAGAGTGGAAGCAGTAGGAGACTAACGCTCTAATCCAAAGATGATGGTTTACCTTATGGTAGAAGCAACAGATTTGGAAAGAAGTGTTGAAGAGATTCAGGAAGCAAAAATGGAAGGACTGGTAAGTAATGAGATGTAAATATTGATTAAATATGGCTTGAGAGTGTCTGGTTAGCATGCCTGGGTGGATGTTGTTACTCACTGAAAAAGAAAAGATTGAAAGAAAACTAGACTTGAGGGAGGGGGATTATGACATCAATCTGCCCTTATATCTCCATGACTTTCATCTACAATCCCCAGTCAGGCCTTACCCTGACACATGAAAGTGTACATATTAGATTTTTACATGGCTCCATGCCTTTACACAACCTCTTCCTAACCCTGAGATGCTGGCCTAGCACTCCATACCAGGCAAGCTACATCTCAACTTTCAAAGATCAGTTCAGACATTAGGTACTTATTGAAGCCTTTTCAAGGTCTTCTTGAGTTAAAAGTAATCATAACTTCTACTATAGACCCTCAGCATCTTGCTTATTCTACTTAAATGACTTTTACTGAACTACGTGAGCACACACCTCTCTACAGCATCATCATTGGTTCCTTAAGGGCAGAAAGAAAGCTGTCTCTTGATCATCATTGTAAGTACGTACCAGCACTTTTGTATGGGATACTACGGCACGATACACAGCAGGTAGTTGCCATATATTTGCTTAATTGAACTGAAATATACTAACAAATAGGGTGACTCTTGGAAGCAGAATGTTTCTAAGACAACTGACCATAGATCTAAAGAAGTTCCTTTCCAAATGTTTTATCGTTATCTCTTTCCTTTATTCTATCCCAGACTGGGTTTAAGGATTAGGCCTAAATTAAATTATTGTGACATTTAGTCAGTCTCAAAGTGGATAAACAAAAGCACTCAAACAAAGCATTTAAGTAATTTCCCTGGAGTTTTTCTGCTTCACTTAAAGGAACAGATGGGAGGGTACCACTAAAACTGTAAAGTTTGGGGGGAATAATTATAGTGAAGGAAAGGTTGGAACTGTTTATACACTTAAAGATGGAAAACATGATTTAAACTGACTAAAATTTAAAACACCAAAGACTAGAAAGAACACCAAGAAGCAGACTGACACAGCAGGCTTTCATACCTCAAAGGAGTAAGTGTATAAGGCAAAGAGAAATTGTTCCAGGATAAAAACTGATAAGCAATCAACTATGTTAAAACTGGTGTTGAAAAAAAAATAAAACTGTTAGTTTGAACTGTTTACAATTTTGATATATGCCAAGTCATTAAATGGTTATACAATATACACCCTAAGATGCACAAAGTTATGAAATCAATGAAAACTTATGGTAACAAAATAAAATTTCCAAAAGTTTTCTAATAAAAATACAACTTTAGAAATATATAAAGCTGTACAAATCTTTTTAAAATTTTATTATTTTTATTTTATGTGTATGAATGTATTGCCTGCACATGTGTAAGTGTACCGGTGTCATGCGATGCCCACTGAGGTCAGAAGAAAGCATCAGATCCCTTGGAACTGGAATTACAGATGGTTGTTAGCCACCATGTGGGTGCTGGGAATCAAACCCGGGTACTCTGCAAGAGTCAGTGCTTTTAACAGCTGAGCCATCTCTCCAGCTCCTACAAATCTTGAAATATATTATTTCTACTTTAAAAAGCCATAATAATCAAATACTTTTAAATCGCAGACCAATTTAAGATAACAAATTGCAGGACTAGAGAGATGGCTCAGTGGTTAACAGCACTGACTGTGCTTGCAGAAGACCCGGGTTCGAATCCCAGCTCCCAAATGGCAGTTAACAACTGTCCATAACTCCAATTCCAGGGGATCCGATGCCCTCGTATGTCCTCCATGGGCAGTGCACAACAAGGGCGCACTTATATACATGTAGGCATAATATTCACACACATAAAATAAAAATAAAGAAAAAAAGAAAAAAAAAAACATAACAAATTGCCAAATTTCTTCAGTTTGAACTGGCTGTTTATGGAGTTCTTACCTGAACAAGGAAAAGGATAGTTCTTACCTGAACAAGGAAAATGATGAGAAAATAGAAATTTGCAATTCTTCTAAACTGTTCAAATAAATTCTTTGGGAGGAAGTTCCAAAGGGTATACTATAAAAGACGTAAAACAGAAAGTATTATTGGAAAGGAAATTTGAAAATTTTAATAGTAATAATTGCTATATGTCCAGATTATCATACACGTGTATTCAGTATATCCAACACTTGGAAACTCAAACATACACATAAGTACATAATTAGAGGTGTAGAATTTTTTTTTCAGAAATGAAATTCCACTCTGAGAACTGCAGAGAACTGCAATAGCCACTTTAGTCCCACGCTTTGATGCTTCTAAAGGTAAGCTGCCCATCCATCTTCCCTAATACCTTTTTCCCTAACACCTAGCACATTGCCTGGTACAAATTCGACAAGAATGATTTGGATGAACAAATGAGCAAATTAATTCCCCTGCCCTGGGCTAACCTCTGGAGTCCAGCTCATTGTCAGAGATAAAATTCTGTCTGTATCAATACCTCCTATCTTCATTACAGGTGAGAATGTGCATACAGATGAAAAGGTATACACACAACCTGGGTATTTACACGTGTACTATCTTACTAATATCTTAACCTCAAGGGCTGGGCTATTTAAAAATCAATGGATCTTAATAACATCTTAATAAAGACGGATGAAAACCAGTATGAAAGAACTGCTTTTCTGGTAAAAGGTTAAATTTATACTTGAGAAACCTTCATTCCAATCATTTGCACATCACGAGAATTTATCCTTTAATATAGTGACTGGAAATCCAAAATCTTAGTGGAGGCTCGTTAGATGTCTCAGTAGTTAAGAGCACCTGCTGTTCTTGAAAAGGACCTGATTCAGTTCCCAGCACCCACGTGGCAGTGAACAACTGTCCTTAACTCCAGTTCCATGGGACCCAAAACCCTCTTTTGGCATCCATGGACATCACATGCACAAGGTACACTTACATACATGCAAGCAAAAGGGAAAAATATTTGAAAAGTAATAAACACTATGGAAGCTAAAGATTCTACAAACTCTACACATGGTGCAATTAATGTCCATTTTGGTAAGGAAGTTAGTTTCCATGTTATATGCCAGCTATAAAATCCTGGTGACAACCAAAAGTCCCTACTTTAAAGTAGTAGGGCCTCAAAGGACTTTTTTTTTTCTAAAGAAGTATTTGTGTTCTCAAGAGAAAAAGGCACACTAATTTAAAAGTAAATAAAACTTAATGTAGGTCAAAGTGTTTGTCTTCAATGTTCCCTGGATTAAACACATCCATTCCCTGTAACAGTGACATTACTGGTGGTTATTTGTAAAGAAAAAGCATCCAATTTAAGAAGAGTTACTTTTATGACTGAAAATAGAGAAAGGAAATCAACACTTGCTACAAAGTTGGAAGACAGCTAGCTTATTTTATAAATTGTATTTCTTCAATTAAGAGTGTGGTACAAATATATGGAACCAAAAGAAAATGTGAGGAAGAAAAGATCCATACAAAAAATTGTTATGTTCTTTATTATTTTTGGTCTTTTTGAGAAAGGGTCTCACAGAGATCCACCCGCCTCTGCCTCCCCAGTGCTGATTATAGGCGTGTGCCAACATGCTGAAGGCCTTCTTTTAAAAATTACCCCTGTACACTGGGCGTGGTGGCACACGCCTTTAATCCCAGCACTCAGGAGGCAGAGGCAGGCGGATCCCTGTGAGTTCAAGGCCAGCCTGGTCTATATAGTGAGTTCCAGGACAGCTGGGGCTACAGGGAGATCCTGTCTCAAAAAGACCAAAAAAAAAAAAAAATTACCCCCGTGTACACTCAAACAACACTGAGTCTAAGAAAAATCAATAGTAAGGCAACAGGAATAACAGAAACACAAAATAGCAGATAACACTTACTAGGTTATCAATACATGCAAAACATAGTGCTAAATGCTTTATGTGTATCATTTCATTTTATCCTCACTACAATCTCATAGAATGAACACTATCAATATGCCTATTTTTAAAGATTATAATAAAGATAAGAAAAATGAGATGGAAATCAAATAACTTAAACTTCCTGGTGTGGTCTTCTGCCCCTCCCCCACCATGAAACACTTCATCATTATACTGTACATCATTATTCATTATATGAAAGCTACTGCATTCAAGATTTCATTCTAAACCATTACATAATTTTAAAAGAAAGCATGCTATTGCATTGTTTTAACTGCTGGCAAAATGAAATCTACAAAAAATGTGAAAAAGTAGTCTCTTCCATATATAAGGATTGAGAATGAAAGTGAGTGACAGGTATATTGCAACAAAATCATTCTCATTAATGAAAAGTCAACATCAGTATCTCGTTTTGCCATCTTCCATTAAGACATTATAAAACTATAATTATCTATAAAATATTATATATTCTACTTTGATGCTGAAGAGGAGGAAAAAAAATTAGGCACCCAAATAGTGTAATGTGAAAAGGGCTTTTTCTTCAGAGTCACTGGGCCTTGTACAGTGGTTCTATTCCTAGCTTTATCACTACGTGCTTGCTTATCAGGTCAGGTACTTAATTTCTCTGGATTGAGTTTCTCCATCTGTAAATCAACAAATTGAACTATATGACTTCTTAGGATCTTTTACTTCCATGTGTCTATGATTCTGAGTCAAAGGTCTACAATTGATTATTTACTTGGATACTACAGGGTAAGTAAAAATATCTAGTGAAAGGGCTACTCACTTTCCTGAGCACAAATATATAAACTTCTTCCTAAAGATAAAATTTCTATCATATTAAAAGCAAATGAATATTTTATTTGATATTAGTGTTCTATAGACATATAGATCGCTTCAGTAGGCAGCTCAGTTTTCACATCAATCAATCTTAAATTTTTATTTTACATGTAGCACTGATTGCTTTGCCTGCATGTTGCATGCGATGAGTGCAGAGGTCAGAAGAAGACCTCAGATCCCCTGGAACTGGAGTCACAGTTCTGAACCACCATGTGCATCCTGAGAACCAAACCTGGGTCCTCTATAAGGAAAGCCAGTGCTCTTAACCACTGAGCCATCTCTCCAGCCCCTCACATTTCTATATCACATATACCTCTTTTGTTGCTTTTTTGAGACAAGGTCTCACTCACTATGCACCTGTTTCTGTCTATATTTTACGTTAATCTTTAAACATAATCTCTAGTGTATCATTACCTTACGAAGAAGAAAAAAGAACATCTGAAAATCAACGTGTGGATTTTTAAATTATTTTTATTAACATGTATTAATTTTACATATAAATAGGTTTCAGTATATTTCTACATATGCCTACAATGTGCACTGATGAAATACAATCTTCCTTTTACTCATTCTTTCCATTCCCAACACACACAAACAGAAAATATACACAGACAGATCATTCTCAACATCTACTTATCATCAATATTCATTCAGGTCAGTCTGTTTTAGTTTCTGTTTGTCTGGGCCTGGCTTATTTAGGAAGGGCATGATTTGGTATTTCAGGTCTTAAATGTGCACTGAACCAAATGTCACCAACATTTTAGCTTTGCCTTGCCAGGTTGCATTTGGAAGTGAATAGTATCACAACACATTGCATGCTCCAAGAGATGGCACTTAACGACCTAGCACCTTGCCTCGTCAGCCAGCAGTAACTGTTAGTATATCAGTACTATTAAAGTGACGGCTATAGATACCAGGAGACATAAGAAGTGTTTCATATGTGGAGTATTAGCCATTTCACAAACCGTAATTTTAAATTTGACAAAGGTGATACAGCAAGTAAACAGTTCAGCCAAAATTCAAATGCAGGTATTCAAACATGTTAGCTTGTTCTTGGAGCATTCCACCACACTGAAATAAGATCATTATTCAAATAGTAACATAGTTACGGTTCTTCAACTCTATTAGTCATAAGCCAAGCAGTATACAGGCAAATTTCCTCTTTTGAGACCCAGGAATGTAACTCAGAAGGAAGATAGGGCAGGGAAGAGGTGCAAGTAAAAGTCATGCAAGGAAGGATGAAAATCATGTACAGCCTAACCCAGTCTCTCAAGGGCAATTCAGGAAGCTTTACACAAGTAAATAATTACTAAACCCCCATGAACCTGCCAAATGTTGGCAAATGTTCTACCACTGTGTAACACCCCTGCTCAGTCCAATAATCGCTACTTTTAGCACATTTTAAGGCTTAAAGTATTATGGATAACCAACAGGCACTGTGAATCATAATGGAAGGCAAATGAATGAACTTTAAGCTGTAACCAGGCAAAATGATGGGCTTTTAAAAAAGTAAACTGCCTTTCAGGGAAATAATTACCATAGTTGGTATATGATTTTCATAAGTATATAATTATGTATACATATATAAATGTACAGCTTCCTTAGAAGCATAAATATCTAACTCTACACGAACATCCAGCGAGTTAAAAAAAAGCAAACACTCAACTCACCTTAGATGAGACTATTCTATTATCACAAAATCTTTGTGCAACATGAGCTTCTGTTCTTGAAACTGGATGATTTCCAACAAACACTGTGCGTGTACCAACTCGATTCTCTTCTCTAGCACACTGACCAAGAAAGAGAAAGAATTCAGGTCAGCTTGACATCGCATTTCTCCATTCTTTTTTATTTTTATTTTTTAATTGAGTCGAGAATTTCATACAATGTATTTGAACATATTCAGATCCCTCTCCTCCACCCTCTCTCCACAAACCCCTCCCAATTTTATGTCTTCCATTATTATCTGTCCTTTTAAAATTTTTTATTTATGTATTTTTAGCTTTTTTAAAGGCCCACTGATTCCAATCTGTGTCTTTTTCAAGCTTAGAATTCTGAGATGACAAGGTAGCAGGGACAGGCAAAAACCTTTTCAAGAAAAAGAACAGAAATATCCTAGTTGCTGATTTATTATAACAGTTGCTTGAACCAACTGGTCCAAGGCCAACAGAATTCTAAAATAATTTTAAAAAACATCTGAAGGAATTTAGAGAAATTCACTTCAAAACATGGCACTACTGTATGATGCTTATTTTAAATTAAAGGTCCTTAGAGAGAAGTGGATACTATAGGACTATTTACTTTGATACTTTAGTCCCTTCCCCTAGGGTTGTTTGTTTTTTGTTTGTTTTTTAAAGATAAACTTATTATCTTAAGTAAAGAAAATTGAGAAAACTATACCTGGACAAAACTTGCCATATACTTTGTCTTTCTCCTAAGCAGGACCATTCAATTCCAAAAGACAATCATTTACTGTTTAAGCGCTATACTCACTCATTCACCTAAACACATTTGTTATTCCTCACTCAAAGTGTGATATTTTTTATCTCTTCTTCCCCTGTATAAATAAGAGCTTATAGGCCCAGTGTAATGGTTCACACCTGTTTTTCAGGACTCAAACAGAGCGAAGAGGATTGTCATGAGTTTGATGGCAGCCTGGTCTACCTAATGAGTTCCAGGCAAGATACAGCTACATAGTAGGATGCTGTCTCCTATTAATGAATGAATGAATGAATGAATGAATGAATGAATGAATGAATGAATGAATGAAGTGAATGAGTGAATGAATGAATACTAAAATTAAGGGTTTATAGATAGCTGGATCCCATTCAAATGGTTGAGCAATTCCAATTCTATGATTCGCCTAAAATACATGTTAAGATTAGTTTATTGTCTCTTTTATGAATCAGTCTACTGTCAATTCATTTCCACAACATTTGGGAAGTCATCTCAGAAACAATATTTTTAGTGCCAGTCATTATTATTTCAGCCATATAGCCTAAATGCAGTTCAGTCATCACCTATACAGCAATATACTAATTAAGAAAATGTTAGGCTGGGAGTAGTTTACTTATTATACAACTACTGAGAATAATATTGTCAAGTAACATACAGAGAACAGGAAAGCACAATGCAAATTACCTTTAAACATGAAACAATTACTTCTAATGACATATAAGTCAGAAATCCTACTAAAGGAATGATCAATTCCTTCTGTAAAGAAAATGTATAATTCTTTGGCATTCCAGGAAAGTTTCTTTGTGTTTTCTCAGGGCCTATTTTCTTTAATTCTCATTTCAGATAATGTATTTCTAATATCCCTTTTACATCTTTTAAATCTAGAAGTCCCAAACTAATTCTATTTTGTGTAAAACTTTCTGGGGCTTCAGTGTTTTCTTCTTTTAAAGTACAATACATTTTCTTGTATAAATTCAAGATAGTCTTTGATAGTATTACGCTGCTGTGTTTGTGATTACCAAATACTTCAGTCAAAGGATTTAAAAGAAACCAGTATCTACTTATACAGTGTCATCTTTATTTTTAATTTAAAAAATGTTTATTTTTTATTATTTTTTTTAATGTGTATAAGTGTATTGCCTGCATGTATGCAAGTGCAATCATTTCGTGCAACACCCATGGAGGTCAGAAGAGGGTGTCAAATTCCCCTGAATTTGGAGTTTCAGACAGCTGTTAGCTGCCATGTGGTTGCTGGGAATCGTACCCAGGTCTTCTGCAAAAGGAGTATCTCCAGCCTCCTCATCTTTATTTTTTAAGCTGAATTCCTCAATTTAACATTTTGAAATACACAGTCACAAAGACCTTCTTCCCTGTGAGTTATTTAAATGTCAAAGATGTAAAACTTATTTTAAGCAAGACTATTTAGAGGTTTCAAAGTTTTCCAAATGCCTACTCTATTAGCATATATTTGAGTCTGCATTTGTTTGTCTTATATAGATATTACTTGTAAAACATAACTTTACAAAAATAAAAATCACTCAGACCACCTTTGCTGTGCTTTTTTTAAAAAAAATTAAATTTATTTTTATTTTATTGTGTATATGCGTGTTTTTCTTGCAGTTAAGTGCACCCATGCATGCAATGCCTGTGGAGGCCATGAGAGGGCACTGGATTTCTTGGAACTGGAGTTACAGATGGGTTAGCCACTGTATGGGTTACTGGGAACCAAACCCAGGTCCTCTGGAAGAACAGTGAGTGCTCTTAACTGCTGAGCCATCACTCCAGTCTTCTGCTTTGCTATTTTTAATTTAAGCTTCTGAAATACTTAGCAAGGCAGAATCATCCAAAAAGTAATTTGGATATATGCGCTTACTGTTTAGCTCAGAGATAGAGTACCTGTCTATCATGTGCAAGGCCCTGGGTTTGATAACCACCACTACAAACATAAATACATAAATAAAAGTAAAGGTTAACATCTAGAAAACCACCCTGGCATGTGCTATAGGAATTTGTGGGAGCCTGGGGTTTTTAAAAGTTCAGTAAATATTTGTGCTGCCTTGTTTATTTGTTTATATGCCTGCTCAAAGACAGGGCATTAGAACAACAGTTGTCCAAGGTCCTTTGCATGCTAAGAGTGATATGCAGGCAAATTTCCAAACAGTTCCTGGAAATCAGTATACAACACCTTTACTAGAATAGTATCTTTAATTTAGGGACCAGATTTCTCTGTTTATAACTGCAAGTTCCATCTTATGGACCGTAAAAGTGAATGTACATACATCTATATGATTTATAATTTATTGGCTTCACCACTACTCCAATTTCTGCTGCACCTTAAGGCATCTCCATAGTTTTTATAACAGACCTGATTTTTTTGTTGCTGTTGGTTTTGTTTTGAGACAGAGTCTCCCTGTAGCCCCTGCTGGCCTGGAACTCGCTATAGAGCAGGCTGGTCTCAATCTCACAGAGATCTGCCTGCCTCTGCTTCAGAAGTGCTGTGATTAAAGGCGTGTACCACTACACCCAGGTAATCCTTTTTAAAAAAAAATTATTTATGTGAATGAGTGTTTTGCCTGCACAGATGCAAGAGTATCCATGTATGCAGCACCTGTGGGGGCCAGAAGAGGGCATGGGATCCCCAGAACAGAAGTTAACTGCCATATGGATACTGGGAACTGAACCTGGCTCCCTTCCAAGAGCAGCCAGTGCTCTTAACTGATGAGCCATCTCTTCAGCACAAAAAGGCTTGATTCTTCTAAGACACCAATTGGAGTTACAGAAAATGTTAAGTCTATATAACCACTGCAATTTGCAATCTCTAATATTCATATGACTGTTTAGTTTTGCATACAAGTAAGGAATGGCTATAAAATAAATAAGGAAAAGCTACTTTTCATGCAAGTTCATATGACCTTTATGCAAGGTCATTCTAAAAGTGGAAAGGGGGACAGAATAAAGGAGGTAGACGGCCAACTGGAGCAGGATGTTTCTTGAATGTCCAATATAGCTTCTCCCCTCAATTACAGAGGCTACTGATTAGTTTAAAATAAAAATGTCCGTGTGTGACCAGTTGTGGTACTTGGTAATAGTCTCTGACTGGTGCAAAATGAGCTTCTTTGATGAGTGGTGACTGGGATATTTTTCTGTAAATATAAAAAAGGAATGTTGGCAACTGATTGCTGCTAGATGAAGAAGAGCTGATCTTCCTAAAACAAGGAGCTCTAGATAGGCTGACTAGACTCAGCAGATGGACTTGCACTGGGAACAGCTGGGGACACTCACAACCCAGTGGGTCTTAACCAGGATGACTGAGTTTATGGGCTACAGTGGGTGGGGTGCTAAGGGAGAGAGCCAGTGGGAACAGGGGTATAAAGATGATTAAGATTGTTTGAGCTGTTCTATATGAAATACACAAAATATTCAATTATAAAAAGAAAAAATAATAATAAAATAAAATAAAAATGACCTAGTGCTTTCCCAGTTCTAAACTGTTTTCAACATCTGTCCCAGGAAAGTAAAAATATAATTTTGGGACACATGACTTTATGAATACCCAACATATGAATGACATTAACAGTTTTACTAAGAGCTATCTTCTCTGATCTCTTTCAAATAAGGTTTAAGTGACTTGTAGTTTCATGAACTGGAGAAAATAGACTGAAATCATGTGCAGGCAGACGTGTGTATATCTGCAGATCCTAGAAGTAGTTATTAGATGGTGATATAAGCCCTGAGAAAAGCTGAAGAGTATCTACTATTTTCTATGTGCTTTTTCAAAATAGGGCTTAGTCTAGGGAAGGTTTGGATTTGAGGTTGCCTGAGGACAGGGGGTGGGGTGGTATGAAGTAGACAGCTTTTCCTTGCCTGTTTCACTATAAAATATGATAAACGCAAAATCTCTGGTGGAATTTCCTGCAACTGTGCAATGCTGTTTGGTTCACATAAAAATGGCAATTATGAACTTCTGCAAATTCATTGTAATTTTCCACTTGCTGCCAGTGTAAAGTGTTAAAAGAGTGTTCTTAGTTCCTTTGAATAATACAGTTGCTTTTGCCAAAGCAGAGAATCCCAAATAATAAACATTAAAGAAATTTCTATTTAGATAGTAGACAATGTAGTCTTGGAATGGGAGGATGTGATTCTTGTCATCTTATAATGCATCTGAATTCATTAGGCGTCCATCCTGTGCTGGTCTGCGTCCCATACAAATGTTAGGAATACTATTTTTTAAACCTGATATATGCTAACACCAATTCTATTTTTAAGACACATCACACACTACTTAAAAAAATTATTAAAAGTGAAAACACTAAAAATATACTTAAATTATATGTATTAACAGAGAAAGAAGCCTACATTTTTTTCTCAAGATTTAAAAAAAACTCTCCTGAGGCTGCACTTGGGAGGCAGGAGCATTAGGAGTTCTACCCCAGCCAGAGCAACACAGAAATTCTGTCTCAGAAAACAAACAAGAGTGCCTATACCGCACCTGTGGCAGTCCCCATCTCTGGGAACAATCCTTTCCACTGCAGCCCTCCCAGGGCTTAGGCTTCCCTGCTGACTGCTAGGTACCAGTACATCCATCTCCCATGTCCTAACCTTGAAACTTGTCTCTATCCATCTAAATCATCTGAAGAGCTCCTAATTAGCTAGGGCCACTTCACCATCAGGCCCAAGTAGCCTGATTAGAACCATCTGGTCCCTCCAACATAAAATCAAAAGAGAAAACCTAGACCAAACAGCTTTTCATACCCAATCAGAAATCTACCAAAGCACATCAATAATAAAAACAGAATCACACTTCAACTCAACAAAGGAAGGCTTGCATTTCATACCAGAATCACAAGCAACAAAAGAAAAACACATGCCAAACTGACAATGTAAAAATAATAATATGAAAAAACAAAGTAATATGTTCCCACCAAGCACCACCAGACCTATTAAAGAGTTCTAAAATGAAAATCCCCTAGAGATAAGCCAGGACACAGAAGTCAAAAGAACAATCATAAACATGATGAAAGAATTCAACAAATTTAAAGAACACACAAACAAAAACCTCAAAGAACTAAAAGAAAATAGGGATAAAATGACTGAATTCACAAAAGAAAAATACTGAAGAAAACTCAGGCTGAAATGAAGAAGGAAGTGAAAAATTCAATAAGACAATTTGAAAAGACAGGAGAAAGTCTCACCAATAGAATGCATGATAAAGTTGAAGAAATGGACCAGACCAAAGTATTCCCAGTTTTAAATGACCATAGATGCCAAACCAGAATATTTTACCCTGCAAAACTGTTTATCATACTTGGAGAAAGAAAAATCTTCCATAACATGAACAATCTGAAAGAATTCAAGCCCACCAAATAAGACCTTCAGAGAATACTCGAAACAATACAAATGACTGAAGAAAGGAATGACTATTCCCAAGAGGCAACAGAAAGAAAATAAATGGAGGTATAATGGTGGAAACACAAAATTAGGCCAATAATGCAAACAGAAATTAAAATGATGATTACCAATACACGTCTTTCAATAATAACTCTAAATATAAATGATCTGAACTCCCCCAGTCAAAAGACAAGCTAATGTCATGGATTAAGAAACAAAATCTATCTTTTGTTGTCTGCAAGAAACATCTCACCTTCAAGGATACGTAATACCTTAAGGTTGAAAGGATGGAAAAAAATATTTTAAGCAAATGGCACTAAGAAACAAGCAGGAATTACAATTCTAGCATCTGACAAAATAGGCTTCAAACTAAAACTAATTAGAAGAGATAAACAAGGTCACTTCATTCTGATCAAAAGAACAACTGACCAAGACGATATTACAATCATGAACATATATTCACCAAACTCTGGTGCACCCAACTTCATAAAACAGTACTCTAAGATTTTAAGACACATATTAACTCCAACTCAGTAATAGGGGACTTCAATACTTCACTATCTCCAAAAGACAGATAAACTGGACAAAGAATAAACAGAGAGACATCTAAATTAAATGATACCATGCATCAAATGGATCTAACATACATCTACTGAATATTCCACCCAAGCACCAAAGAATACACTTTTTATGCAGCAGCCCATGAAAGTTTCTTAAAAACTGACCACATACTGGGGAACAAAAAATACTTCAAAAAATACCAAAAAATCCAATTAGTTCCATACATTCTATCAGAATAAAAGGCAATAAATCTTAAAATAAACACCAAAAAAAAACCCTCCAGTAACTATATGAAATCATGGATATTAAACAACACACTCCTGAAAGATGAGTGGGTGAAAGAAGAAATTAAAAAAGAAAGGTATTTCAGAAACTAAATGAAAAGGATAATACAACACAACAAAACCTCTGGGACACATTAAAAGAAGTCCTAAGAGGGAAGTGTTTATAGCTTAAGTGCCTACCTTAAAAAATCAGAAAGAGCACAAGTAAATGACGTTAACATTGAAACTCAAGCCTCTGGAAAGCCAAGAACAAAAGAACCCCAATCTCAGCATATGAGAATAAAACATCAGAGCAGAAATTAATAAAATAGAAACAGAAAATAATACAAATAATCAATGAATCTAGGAGCTGGTTCTTTGAAAAGATAAACCATTTAGACAGATCCTTAGCCCACTTAACCAAAAGAAAGAGTAAATCCAAATTAGCAAAAATGAGACATGAAAGAAGAAACACCACAATAGATAACAAAAAGATCCAGAACATTATAAGGGAATATTTTTAAAATCTATACTCTATTAAATTTGAAAATCTAAAAGAAAGGATGGATGAAAAAATTCATGGGAACCACCAAAGCTAAACCAAGAAGAAATCAACAGCTTAAACAGACTCACAAGAAAGAAGGAAATTTAGACATTAATACAAAATCTCCTGACTAAGAAAGCCCTAGGCCCAGATGGATTCACAGCAGAACTCTACCAGACATTTAAAGATCTACAACCAATACTACTTAAATTATTTAAAAACATAGAAACAGAGGGAGAACTCCCAAACCCTTCTATGAAGCCAGCATAACTCAATACCCAAACCAGGTAAAACACAACCAAAAAAGAGAACTATAAACCCATATCCTTTAATGATCATACATGCAAAAATTTTCAACAAAATACTTGCAAACTACATACAGACATACATCAAAAAGATCACATACCACAATCAAGTCAGCTTTATTCCAGAGAATCAGGGATGGTTTGATATATGTACGGCAACAAATGCTGCAAATTGTATAAATGGACTCAAAGACAAAAATCACGTGGTCATTTCAATAGATGCAGAAAAGGCCATTCACAAAATTCAACATGCATTTGTTATAAGTCCTAGAGGGAACTGGACTGGAGGGAACATACCACAGCATAATTAAAGCTATATACAGCAAACCCAGAGCCAACATTATTCAAGTGGAGAAAAACTGGAAGCATTCACATTTAAATTAGGAACCAGACAAGGCTATCCACTATCTCCACTTCTTTTGAATATAGTTCTTGAAAATAATGCTAAAGCAATAAGAGAAGAGAAGGAAATTAAAGGAGTACTAATTGGAAAAGTAGAGGTCAAGTTATCCATATCTACAACTGATATGGTATGATATGATATGATCCCCAAAATTTCACCAGAACACTACTAGAAATGATTTATACTTTCAGCAAAGTAGCAGGTTATAAAATCAATTTATAAAAATCAGTAGTCAATCTATATACTAATAACAAGCAATCGGAGAAAGAGTGCATGGAAACACTCCTTTTCATAATAGCTGCAAAAAATAAAATAAAATATCTTGGAATTAACCTGACAAAAGACATTAAAGAGCTCTACAATTAAAATTTTAAATCTTTAAAGAAAGAGATTGAGGAAGACATCAAGAGATGGAAGGACCTCCCATGTTCATGGATTGGAAGAATATTGTTAAAATGACCATCCTACCAAAAGCAATATATAGATTCAATGCAATTCCAATCAAAATCCCTGTGACATACTTCACAGAATTAGAAAACTGCATCCTTAAATTCATATGGAGGCACAAAAGACCCCAGATAGCCAAAGCAACCCTGAGCACAAGAGCAACACTGGGGGCATTACTATACCAGATCTCAAAGCATACTACAGAGCCATAGTCATAAAAACAGCATGTTACTGGCACAAAAACAGACATGTAGATCAATGGAAAATCATTGAAGATCTAAACCTGAGAACACGCAATTTCAGCCACATGATATTTGACAAAGGTGCCAAGAACACACAATGGAGGAAAGACAGCAGCTTCAACAAATGGTGCTGGCAAAACTGGATCTCCACCTGTAGAAGAATGAAACTAGATCCTTATCTTTCACCTTGCACAAAAGTCAACTCCAAATGGATCAAAGACCTCAATATGAAACTGGAAACCCTCAAACTATTAGAAGAAAATATTGGCAGTAACTTACAGGATATAGGTGTAGGAAAGGATTTTCTAAA
>NW_008358534.1:3875264-3926984 GCF_000622305.1 Nannospalax galili | reverse complement strand
AACAAGCAATCGGAGAAAGAGTGTACAGAAACCCTCCCATTCACAATAGCCTCAAAAATAAAATAAAATATCTAGGAATAAACTTGATTAAACACATTAAAGATCTCTACAATGAAATTTTTAAATCTTTGAAGAGCTTGAGGAAGACACCAGGAGATGGAAGGACCTCCCGTGCTCATGGATTAGAAAAACTAATACTGAGAAAAAGATCATCCTACCAAATGCAATCTATAAATTCAATGCAATCCCAATCAAAATCTAAAATACCGAGGACATTCTTCATAGATTTAGAAAAAAAAATCCTAAAATTCATATAGAATCACAAAAGACCCCAGATAGCCAAAGCAATCCTGAGCACAAAGAACAATGCTGGGGGGGGGGGATTACCATACCAGATCTCAAATTATATTACAGAGCTATAGTCATAAAAACAACATGCTACTGGCACAAAAATGGACACATAGATCAATGAAACATAACTGAAGACCCAAACATGAGTGCATTCAATTTCAGCCACCTGATATTTGACAAAGATGCAAAGAATACACATTGGAGAAAAGACCACTTCTTTCAAATGGTGTTGGCAAAAATGATCTCCACCTGTAAGAGAATGAAACTAGATCCTTATCTTTGTCCTTGCACAAAAGTCAACTCCAAATTGATCAAAGACTTCAATGTGAAACCTGAAACTCTGAAATTGCCAGAAGACAACATTGGCAGTACCCTACAAGATATAGGTGTAGGAAAGGACTGTCTAAATCGGACATCAGTTGCTCAGGAACTAAGGTCAACAATTGACTACTGGGACCTCATTAAACTAAAAAAGCTTCTGCACAGCAAAAGAAACATCCAAGGAATTGAAGAGAAAACCCACACAACCAAGGAACTGAAAAGAAAATCCACATAGTGGAAGAAAAATCTTCACCAATGACACATCTAACAGAGGTTTAATATCCAGTATATATAAAGAATTCAAAAAACAAAGAACCAAGAAAACAAATGACCCAATTAAAAGACAGGTTACATATCTAAACAGAGAGCTCTCAGTAGAAGAAAAAAATATAGCTAAGAAACACCTCGCTCCAGTACAGCTAGGGCTACTGGGAGACCCTATCTCAAAAAGCCTGCCCCCCCCCGCAAAAGTTCAACATCCTTAGTAATTAGGGAAATGAAAAATAAAACCGATTTAAGATTTCATCTGACCACAGTGAGACTGATTAAGATCAAGAGAACAAATGATACCAAATGCTGGAGAGGATGTGGGGAAAGGGCAAACACTCATTCGTTTCTGGTGGAATTGCAAACTCCGGCAACCACTATGTTAGAGTAGTGTGGAGAAATAAAACTAAAAATGAGCCTACCATATGATATGGCTATACCACTCCTTGGCATATACATAAAGGACTCATCCTACTGCAGAGATACTTGCACATCCAAGTTTTTTGCTACTCTTTTCACAATAGCTAAGAAATAGAAGCAACCTAAGCATCCCTCAACTGACAAGTGGATAATGAAAATGTGGTACATTTACATGATGGAGTTCTACTCAGTGATAAAGAATGATGAAATCATGAAATGTGCAAGTAAATGGATGAACTAGACACTGTTATAGTAAGTGAAGTAACAAAGACTCAGAAAAACAAATGACATATGTTCTCCCTCATTTGTGGATGTTAGCATCAAATCTTATATGTAAGTTTGTATTCTGATGTAACTACAGGAGTCAGGAAAATTGGAAGGAACCAGGAAGGTAAAGGGAAAGAAGGAGTCTGGGAGAGGAAGAGTAGGAGACAGGCATTACCAAGGGGGAAATGGGTAAAATAGGGAGGGGAATAGACAGGGTTATACAAGGAACCATGGGGATATAGGGCAAGAAGGAGTTCAAGAGTTGAGGGAACCAAAGGAGAGAGGTATTATCAAGGATGAATGGGGAAAATGGGGGTACTTTAACTGGGGAGGGAGGAGTGAGGGTTAGAAAGGGAGAGAGAAGAGATTAATAATGCTTAGGTGGGAAATGTGTTAGTTCCTAGAGGGAAATGTATTAGTTCAAAAGCCTACTGAAAGGGCTGGAGAGATGGCTCAGCAGTTAAGAACACTGGCTGTTCTTGCAGAAGACCCGGGTTTGAATCCCAGTACCCACATGGCAGCTAACAACTGTCCATAACTCCAGTTCCAGGGGATAGGATAGCCTCCTCTGTCCTCTGTAGGCATTGCTCAACATGGGTGCACTTACATACATGCAGGCAATATATTCATATACAAAAATATTTTTAAAAGCCTACTAAAAATTGCACATACAATATCTCAACATGTGTTCATGTGTATAGCTGAAGGCTATATAACAAGAAATGGTGCCAGACAGGAGAAATCTCCCTTTGAGTTATTGGCCAGTGTAGTCCAAGAGACTCCCAAAATTAAATAGGCTATTGCCACAGCCCTTGATTGCCTCCCAGAACTTGAAGACCCTACTGCTGAAGAAAGGACATACTTCAGAAACAGGTCTTGGAGCAAAAGAGCTGGAACTGACCTGGAAGCCACCTCCCTGAAGGCTAGTTCCCATAGTTTTGGAGTACACTACACAAGCCGCTAATGCAGAACATCAATCAATGGTCCAACCCCACCTTTAAGGCCTAATAACTAGAACAATGACTAGTATAGCAAACCACATTAGGGCAGTAGTAGCACTTTTGTCTTGGACACAAACCAACAGCTACCTAATTGGATATAAAGCCCATTCAATGGAAGGGAACTCATGTGTGGTACTGTAAACATAGCCAAATACATATGGCTGGAGAGGTCATACATCTTAGAGAAAACTCTAAGGCTGTTGCATCCCTCAACAAATGTAATTTCTTACTATATGCTAAATATGGATCCTTTGTATTTACAGACAATTATGCCAGTCACCACCCAGCAAAGAAGCTGCTTTTTACAACAGATGGAGACTATTACAGAGTTCCACAAGTGGTCACACACAGAGAATAAACATGTGTGAAATGCCCAACCATAAGTTACACAACTACAATGGAACCTCTACTGTTAAGGCTCACAGAGCATAATGGAACAAGGGGTAGAGAGAATACTAATGCATCTCGCAACTCATCAACAAATCCCCCTCATGCAATAGAAGGCAATGGACACAAAAGGTCACAAAAGGCCAAAGCGAAGATAACAATCCTTCAAAGTGTGGGTACTTGAAATATGGCTCCTATATTAAACTCCACGTACCCAGTGCTCAGGGACCACTGAGGAGAGGAGTCAAAAAGATTGTAACTGCCATGGGAGGTGGTACATGACCATATGGAAAGAGAGCCTTACAGGCGCCTGGGACCTTGTTCATATGAATCTACAGCAATAGTGTCAGCATGAACAAGACCCATGCAAACTCAAGCAGTCAAAAACCCAGCATAGCACTGGGAAAATGGGCAGCAGGCCCCAATTTTATCCAAAGAACTATTGGCAGCTGATTACTGCTAGGAGAGGGAGAGCTCATCTTCTTTAAAGGAGAGACTCTAGATAGGCTTCCTAGACCTCATTGGACAAACTTTCACTGAAGGATCACTGGGTATATTATCTTGACTTGATAGGCCATAACAGAAATGACAGAATCCATTAAATCTAGCAGGGGGAGTATGGGAGGGTAGGGATGGGGATATAAAGATAATTAAGATGTTGTTCATGAAATACTCAGTAATTCAATACAAATATAAATAAATAGCCACTAAAAGAATCAAACAAGATCATCCTCCTATGCTTTTTATTTATATCTCCATTAAATAGCATGTTACGTTTAAGACACAGTTTATACCAGTAATCACCTCTCAACAAAAAACAGTAAAATGACACTCTTATTACCATCTTTAGCCCATGCCTTTGACATAAAAAAGGAAAGTTGTTAGAAGTATAATTTGCTTCTTAACTGCCTCCAGATCTTTGACTAGGTAGTAACTAAGGAAAACTAGGAACTTCAATACAAACGATTATAAAAGCTGACAAAGGATGTAAGACAAAGCCTACTTCTCAGTGCTTTTTGGGTATTGGTGGACTTAAATGTATCACTTATGCCACATATATCTGTGATTCTTAATCAGGATCATATATTAGCTTTAAATTCACACTAATACCTGAGTCTATTACTCAATATTTAATTTTTCTGAATGCTTTTCAAGTGACAAATCTAATTTGCAACCAGTCCTGAAAATTCCTGCCACAGGCGCTCTTAAAATTTAATGATTATTGTCATTTATTACTCTACAAAATTTCAATATAGTAGTTGCAATTCCATTTGCATCTTTTCTTTAGACAATGAAAGTAATTTGAAGTATTTGTTTTTACAGAAACAAACTCAAAAATCACTATCAAATAATCCTTCCTTCAACCACTGTAAACTGTTCACAAATGAAATTCTTTTTGATGTTTCATTTTGCATGTGGCTAATCTCCCATTTAGATCATTAATAATGAAAATTACAGGTATTGATATAGTAAAAATCTACTTGGATTATCAGCAAATCATCTTAGCAAATGTTATTCTTGACAATTACAGCATTGTTTTTATTGGTCAGAATGTTCTCTGTGTCCTGGCAACAAAAGTGAACAAAAAATACGAATTAAAGCCTGAAGAACTGATAATGAGTTAAAAACTATTTGGAGCCCAATCCAAAGCTATTTTCTTCTATAAAGCACTAGTATTTTTTGACATATCTCAAAACTGAAAAACAGAACCTTTCACCAAAAGTTCAGATATTGAGATTGGAGAGATGGCTCAGAGGCTAAGAGCACTTGCTGCTCTTGTCAGGGACTGGAGTTTGGCTCCTAGCACCCATGTGGTGGCTAACACTCATCCTAAACTCCAGATCCAGAGGCTCTGATGTCCTCTATTGAACTCCTCAGGCAATGCACGCACATAGACAAAACACTCATACATATAAAAGAAAAAGGTTATTTATTTTAAGGTCCCCAAATTCAGATTACTATCCTAGGATTTGTGCAGAGCAGGACAGGGAGAATACTACAGTGGCAGGGAATGACTGTAGTGTATTAAGCTTCTTGGTTAAAGATCACTACAATGTATTCAGTGGTCAATTCGCTGAGGTTTCCAAGCCTACTCCATTATAACAAGTGAAGACAAATAATCCTGATGTAGAATTTTATAGTCATAACTCAAATATAAACCTTAAAATTGTACATTTCACATTTTGCTTTTATTGCAACTTCTTAAGTGGTCAAGCTATTTCTTCTTCTTTTGCCAGAGGAAGTAAAGTAAAATTTGAGACAGGACATTTTGTTCTGTTTTGCCTTTAAATCTTAATTATGGTCATACTGAAATTTGTAAACACGTCACCAGAAGATAAAAGACAAAAGAAGTATATGAAATACTTCTGTGGACACAAAATTAGGTATTATTTCCTGGCAGCATATTTAACTGAATAAAACATTGCTATATGTAGTAATATTAGGCTCCCCACAAAGATACCAAAATTAGCAAGCACAATACTTCAGTACTGACTATGAGAACCCGAATAAGAACAACACCTTGTTTGGAAGTTTAGAATTGGACTTTCATTATATCAATGTGATCCACTGAACAATTTAATTTTACCAGGAACAACACCCACTTCTAAGTGTTCCCATACCACCCACACCATGTCATCACCCTAAGTAACTTAGGGTGATGTAAATAAAATTTAATGTAAATAAAATTTAACTTTCCTAAAGGATACTTAATAGAGTTGATGGGTCAAAATGCTGTAAGCATTTTGTGATTCACATACCAAAGGAACTAAAAAATAACTCAGATTGGTTTAATTAAAGAACATAAACTGAGACTTTCAAAGTTCCTAATGGTACTCAGTAACTAAATTTATTAACATCATCTTTCCTAACCCAGAGCCTGACAAAGTTCACACAAATTTAACTAGGAACTGAGCACACACCTTATTTTTTTCATATTTTCATTTTTGCTGTATTATTTTTTAAAATAAATAATTTGAGAATTTCATACATGCATATAAGGTGTTTTGATCAAATCCATGCCCACTCCTTCTGTATAACCAGTTAGATTGGCAGACAGCCTGGGCTATATGAGACCCTGTCCCTGATTTGATTGATTGATTGATTGATTGATTGATTGATTGATTGATTGATTGATTGATTGACTGACTGACTGACTGGCTGGCTGGCTGGCTGACTGACTGACTGACTTACTGACTGACTGACTGACTGATTGATTGATTGATTGACTCATTGTTGTTTTTGTCTTTTTGAAACAAGGTCTCCCTGTAAGCCCCAGCTGGCCTGGAACTCACTATGTAGACCAGGCTGGCCTCGAACTCACAAAGATCTGCCTGCCTCTGCCTCCCAAGTTCTCGGATTAAAGGCATGTGTCACCATGCCCAGCGTTGATTTATTTATTTTTTATGGGGCTTTGGCTACTCTAACACGTCCCCCCTTTGAAGATGTAACCCTAAAATCTTTTAAGGATTAGATAAAAGCTCCCAAATATTTTCGACATTTTTGGCCTTTGGAATGGAGTAGGTTGCTAAGAGGCCCAAAGACATTGGTGAGTTTTAACCAAGAAACTAGCTACTTTTCTTTGGGGTCTTTTGACCCAAACTGTCTAGCCAATTCCTACCTCCTATTCTTATCACACAATCCTCTGAAGAGGTTACCCAAATTGCCAATAGGGAATTGGGACGCAGACTACTCTGGCTTCTTCCCTGCTGAACAGGGACGCAGGGTGAGGCAACTGGAGTACCCCTTCAGTGGGTCTATCTAAAAGACTCCCCAAATTGTGTAACTCTTATCTCTAGGGAGAAAAGAAAGTCTTTGAATCCTGAATAGGACATGTGAAGGAGAAGTAAAGGCAAGAGTACTTAGCATTACAAGTTCTAGACAGGGAACTAGAAAAAAGTCAGAACAGGACAATTTTCAGATGTTCATATGAGAGTCCACTGCAATTTCTTGACAAGAGCTTCCAAAAGCATCCCTATATTGGGTTTCTCCTCATTTATCTTTTGTCTTCCAAGGCTGGAGTGATGGATTCAGGATTTGCTTTGAGGTATTTTGATAGCTGTTGGAGTGGTTAGAATCAGTGTCAGTGCCCTCTCAAAGGCTTCGAATATTCACTCTTGTGACTTGTCTGCAGCTGTGAATAGCTCCCATGCCTTTTTGTTGTTTTTCCTAAAAGTTTTTAATTGCTCTGTCTCTGTTTCACAAGATTTGAAGCCTTACAGCTGAACAGCACTTTCTGGTTAGGAGCAAAATCATCAATGAGAAATAACTGTCTAAATAACTTTTTATATAGACTTAAGCCTAATGTCTGGGAAGTGTAATCCCTTGAACTCTTAAAGAAATGTACTGATGACTTTACTCTTTGGTTATACTTTCCTTTTTGGGGGGTTTAAGACCATACAGTTGGCCCCAATAAATCAATTTATTTTTATAATTAAGGTCATTTGAGGATCTGTTTCCCAGGGGTCACATGGGCTTGGGAGAAGCTCCTGGCTCCTTTCTTTTACCAATTCCATCTATGTGAAGATTAAGTCAAAGGTCCTGCTCGACCATGTCTGGCTTCACTTGGAAGCATGAATGAGATGTTTCCTCTGAGTTGACCCTCCTCTTTGTAGACTCTTCTGTAGACTTTGTAGTCCATCTCCTGGGGTCTCCATGTGCCCCCTGAACAAGAGGACAGGTGACTCACCACAGTTACAGGACATTTTGAGAGATGTTCCACATTCCCCTGGAACTTAGTCAACCTTGGAGGGCAAGGGGCAAAAACTGTCCTTTAAGTCCCTCTGACGACATTAGTATAGGCTTCAAACTATGGCTGTTAACCATCCAGTAAGGTTAGTTCCACCAGTCTGGTACTTTTAATTATCATGTTCTATGTAAGACTTGGGTAAAAAAAAATCAAATATTCTCAGATAAACTTTGACTAGATATATATTTTGTTCCTTAAACTAGTTGAGCACACATCTTTATGAAGTGTCAAAATTACATTTTAGAAAGATCTACCCATACCTTATACACCATCTTTGATTCAAAATACTTAACAAACCTTAAAACTCTAAAGACGGATGTAGTTAAGTTTTATAGAAATGAACAAGAGAAACTGGCAATCCAGCTAAGCACCAACTCTGAGAAATGGAATAATGTGCATTAAAAATAAGAAAGGAAGAAGGCACCTAGACCTCAAAGCAAACCTGGCTAAAAAGAAAACGGAATATAAAACACAAACCTCAGAGAGGATGGAGGGAAAGATGGAATCATCTGCATATTGACTTGAAAATTTCTAACTACTCATGAAGTACCTTATACCAACTGCTGTGATCCTTACAAAGTTTCCTTGGAATTTGGGAAGAGAGTCAACAGTGTTTGATGAGTTTGTGTACTTCTATGGGAGTTGGCAAAGGAAGTATTTAGCCTACTTAAGAGTCTTAAGAGTTGGAGGCAGCACTCAGATGGTCTGGTCTGCATTATTGTACCACTTTACGTCTTTCAGTTACTCTTCTCTAATATCCCAAATTTGCCTTGGTAATGTTTAAATTAAAGCATCATTATTTTCAAATATTGCTATTTTGTATAGCACTGTATTCTTTTCTCAACTTGCAAAGTTTTTTTTTTTCCTAACTCCTAATTACAATAACTAAATCTTGATGACAATTGGGTTAAACATTCTACTTTAGAGTCCCATTCATCTGAACTTTGTAAATAGGTAAATAGTTTAAGAGAAAATATAATCTAAGTATTTGTTAAAATACATTGAGTTCCTCTCCTCAAGAAAAGGATTTGTAATATGAAATATTGAAATTTCAAAAATTTGTATAAAAACACATGTAAGACCTAAGCAGAAAGGTTATTTAGGGTTGGAAAAATCTCTTTACTATGTAAACATCTCATTAAGTTACAACAATGTTACATCTCAGTGGCAAACAACAATATCTAACCAAACAGCCACTAGGTTATAGGTTTAAGCAATATTACCTAGGAGAAATAAAAACCTCATTCAAAACTACTTTCTAGATCAATAGAGGAAAATTACTGCAGTGTAAGAAGAGATAAGTGTGGCTAGAACTTACTTTAAAGAGTGTCTCCTGGCTTGAACACAGTTTTATTTCCTGTATCAATGATAATGTCATTACTACAAAAGTGATATGAAATTTCCTAGAAAAGTCTACAAGTTCACATATATACTCGAACATTTCTAGTAAAAAAAAAATATATATATATATTAATGTAAATTGTTAAATATACAGAAAGCAAAGTAGTGAGAAAAATTGTCCAATTTTTAAATGTCATATGCATAACACATCCACACTATTATCAGTTTATTTGGTTAATGTTTTGATTTATATCTATTTTATGTGTAGCATGTTTTGCCTTCATATATGTAAGCGTACCATGTGTACGCAATGCTTGTAGAAGGCAGAAGAAGGTGTTGTCTTGCCTGGAACTAGACTTATGACAGTTGTTAGTGACCACGTGAGTGAGGGGAGCAAAACCTGGGTTCTCTGGAAGTGCAGCAAGTGCTCCTAACCTCTGAGACATCTCTCTAGCCCCATATCAGTTTATTTTTTAACACCTCCAACAAAAAGTTAGGTGTAAAGTTTCTGACTGGAAATGTAGCTCTGTGATAGAATGTTGTCCCCAGCACTAAAAAAAAAGTAGGCTTTCGTTGTAGAACATAGCTTAGTTGACTATGCAAAGAAAGTAAGGAGAGAAGGCTCTGGGTTCTGACTCACAAAAGGTAACCTTTTCTTCAGTGAAGCACTTTTGGTACCCAATTTATGTATGCTAACACAGTCAACTTGTTTGCTAGTTCTTATAAAGAAAAGTCTGCTCTAGGGAAAAAAAGTCTTTCTTGTAAGTAAAATATCTCGGGACAAGATATGGAGTGAACAAAAGTGAAGAAAATATAATTATAGGAAACAATAATTATACCTACGTTTTGTTCAAAATAAAACCCATAGAAAGCAGTTCAGTTTCAATTTCCTTATTAAGGAAAATAAGGTCGTATAACCTAAAGAGTGCTTACAGTACAATTAACACAACATCCAGGAATCACTTTTTATAATTTTAAACTACTCACAAGAACAAAAGATGAGGTTTCGCAGATGGTAACTGACTATAGGAATATACAATTTCTACAGCTGGGCCAGGATAGATTTAACTTGGGCAATACTTCTGTGTTAGATGTTGAGGGCCACTCATAGAGGCTGGGGGCTATTGTTCGTAACAGACACCATTGATCTTTTAGAACTACTGATCTACTACCCTGGCAGTAAAATTAGGAATTCGTTTCTCCCTTTGTGGCAGAGTATATGGTTATTTGAGAACTGTTCCAGAATTACTGTCTTTGTCTCTACACCTTCATTCCCTCCCCCAACACTTTGGATTTGAAGTTGCTGTGCACTATGGAGACCTATCCCAAAAGATATATTTTAATTTTGTGCCTCAGTATTTGCTTGCATGTATGTACGTTGATCATGTGTGTGCTTACTTGGTGCCCATGGAAGTCAAGAGAGTGTGGGATCCACTGGAACTGTAGTTACAGACATCTGTGAGCAGTCATGAGGGTGCTGGGAACTGAACCCATGTCCTTTGCAAGAGCAGCAAACGCTCTTAGCCACTGAGTCACCTCTTCGGTCCAAGCCAATGATTATTCTTAAGAGATGCTTATAAGAGATTATCAAAATTAGCAAGACTTTTAAAGTGTAATAGGTAACTTTTAATGTACTGAGGCATAGCAAGAAGACTACATCAAGTAAGTAGTAAATAATAAGAAACTCTTAGTTTATTAAATTGGTAGTCTTTGAGGACTACCAATTAGGATGCCACAACAAAGTAAACTCGAAAGAATAACAGAATGCAATACTCAATTTGTCCCAAAGTGCATTACATATAACAAGTTAACAATGAATCTTAATAGACAAGGGGGAAACCTAGTTCCATAACCCTTCCTCCTTACTTCTTGATGCATACTCATATGGCAAAGGTTTCTAAAAGTCTTCAAGAAAGCACCTTAACCTTGTTTAAATTAGACTTTCCCACAATTATTTGACAACAAGACTTTCTTCCTAAGGAAGACCCCATGGCATCAAATCCAGAATAGGTTTTGAAAAGTGATACTCGAGTTTTAACCTCATCAAACATATAGGCTATCGCTATGCTAGGTTCTACCAATAGGGAAAAGACACAGCACTCACAATTAGGCATACTGGCAAAGTAGTTGAAGGTATGAGGTAAGATAAATGGTAAAACTGATAACCTTGCTTATGTACTTTTAAGGATAAAAGTTAAGCATTTAGCCATAATCCCAAGTAGGTATTTTTGCTTCCAAAGTTTAATTATGAGAGGCAAGTCACCAAAAGATCTTGGTCCTAACTACCTCCAACGAACTACCAATTAGTCTGTGTGTGTTTTGAGACTGCCCTGGCACTGGCGTCTCTAATGTAACTTAGACAGGACTTGATGAGATTATCTGATCTAAGAGGATGCATAAGAATTGGACCACATTTAGCATTAAAAATTTGCAAGTCGGCTTTAGATGTGGGATAATTTGACCACCTACTTCAGCTAAGACTTCAAAAATAAAATAAAAAATTAAAGAACAGGAAGAGATTAACTGCTTGAAATAAGGAACAATTTACAAAAACACATGTAAAAAGGCAATGTATTTTGAATGAGATTTATTTGTAGGTGTCTAAGCAAAAAAAGAAGGGAAAATGCATATATATGGGGGTCTTTTTGAGACAGGGTCTCCCTTTAGCCACAGCTGGTCTGAAACTCACTATGAAAACTAGGGTGGCCTATGCCTCACAGAGAAAGATTCACCGGCCTCTGTCTCCTGAGTGCTGAGATTAAAGGCTTGCACCACCATGCCCAGCTAACACAGAACATTTTGATAGGTCACAAAGATGGGAAAACGGTTGATGTGCTAATATCTTCTTAAAATATGTAAGTAAAAAGTGACTACATTAAGCTCCTTCAGGATATTCATTTTGTGCATTAAAAGGTACACTGGTTCTTTTGAGCTCTAATGATGTTCATTTAATTTACCACAATCAAAATTTATTTAACCTTAATCTTTCACATGTGAAAAAAAACTGAATGCCTTTTCAAATTTGCCTATTATTATAGATAAATGTTTCGTCCTCTTATATAACAACAAAATCCATGTCCTCTTACCTACAGCTACAAGTTAAAACAGATTAAGATTAACTGTCATATGGGCAAGCTTTAAAAATAATGAACCACTTAGAATTACAAATTTTAATTGCACATAGGGTTTTTCCCATAAAATATCAAGAAAAATACATACAGAGATAAAAATCACTTAACAAAATTTTTGCTAAAGTGGATATAGTCAAAATATATAAAAATAGACACCACTCATACTAAAGCCAAACTGCCCCTAAGTCAATTTCCACAAAGCAAATATTTTAACAAATAGAACAAACAGTAGTTTGGGGTTCTATTTAAGTGTATGATTGAAAACAGCAGTAAATTGTTTCTAAAGCACAGATGGGGTTATTTAGAACCAGTATAAGAATCTAAAACACAAACTAAAAATACCAAGCAAGATTTGAACATGAAAATGCTTTGAGCTAAATCAAGACACAGTACAGTAGTTGTAGGTTTCTTTATTAAGTGATTTTGCTTAGTGGAATGCAAGCAGGTTAGTTATGACCAGTCCTCAATAATTAACAGTCATAAGAACTCAATTCTCATGATTACAATGCACTTCACTACATTCTTTAATTACAAAAAGCATGTATGTATACAAAGTATTCTTACCATATTTTGTAAATGCAAATATGCTATAAAAGTTTCTAAGTACTAACAAAGAAATTTCATTGTGGCAAAACACAATGGAATTCGGGCAGTCCTCAAAAGGAGGAAATTAAAGTGCACATGTATTTTTTTAAGCATTAGAAATGATGTGCCATTAATGATGGACTGTAAAACAGACAACTTCAGATGGGAGGCAGTCTGAAAATAGTACATATTTACAGAAGGGGTACAAAAATGTCCTACTGATGTTCCACCTTGGTTTCCAGTCATTTGCTACAGTTTCTGCATTTAGACAAAGGCAGATAGATATGATCTTACCTATGTGTTGGATACTATCAAAATATAAAAAGGTGGAGAATAAAACAGAAATGGTAGCCAGGTATGTAGGTACATATCCCTTATCTCAGCACTGAGGAGGTGGAGGCAGGAAGATCAGAGTTTGAGGAGGGTTAGGGCAAGATACAAAACTGTCTATGAAGATAATGTTCTGCTATACCACTGCCTGGGGCTCCCTCATCATTCTCACTATAACTCTCAGGACATCTCCAGGTAGATGTTTTTTAAATGTCTTAAGCAATACATGTATTCAGAAGAAAGAGATTTTGCTGGATATAAGATTGGTTCTTTATATCTTATCTTCAATCTTAAACAGTGGATAAGCCCAGCACATTGGTTTGAAACTTTAATTCCTTGGGAAGCAGAGGCAGGTAGATCTCTGTGAGTTCAAGGCCAGTCTTGTCTACACAATGAGTTTCAGGCCAACCAAGGCTACACTGTGAGTGTATGTCTCAAAAAACAAAAATAAAAAAGTAAACATGGAGGCTGAAGAGATGGTTTAGGCAGTTAACAATACTTGCTGTTCTTGCAGAGGACCTGAATTTGATTCCCAGCATCCACATGGCAGCTAACAATCATCCAAAATGCACTTCCAGGATATCTGACACCCTCTTCTGGCCTCTACAGGCACTGCACCTACCACTGCACCTCCCACCTCCCACATAAAACATAAAAGCAGGCAAAACACTACATACATACGTATGTATGTATGTATGTATGTATGTATGTATGTATGTATGTATGTATGTATTTGTGGGCACAAAGAAAAGGGGTAGTTTCCTTCCAATAGTTGTAGGCCTTTATAGAAAGAAATGCATTCATCAGAATGCTTCAAGACATAGATTTTATGGATTTAGAATTTAATTCAGTCTAGTATCCTTTTAAAGTTTTAAGATAGAATTTTCACACTGTTAAGTAACAATGCTGGGAGTTACCAGAAAATAAAATATTCACTGCATACAATAGGAGGCCTGCCCATCCACCCACCCACCCATCCATCCATCCTCCATCTATCCTTGTTTATTAGAAACAAAGTCTTGCTACATAGGCCAGCCTGGCTTTGATGTCATGATCCTCCTGTCTCTGCCTTGCAAGCACTAGGATTACAGGTGGGTACTAGCCCGTGGAAGTCATTAATGTACTGTAAAAGTAACATTCTTCTAGGATTACAAGAATAACAAATACACGGACAAAAACCCAGCATAGAACTGTGGAAATGAGCAGCAGGCCCCAATTTTAGTCGAAGGCTTATTGGCAGTTGATTACCGTGGGGTGAGGAAGAGCTGATCTTCTTAAAGGGAGGCACTCTAGATAGGCTGACTAGATCCCAGTGGATGAACTTGCACTGAGGAATATCTGTGGATACCAACTTTACATGATAGGCCTTAACACAAATGACAGAATGTATGAACTCTGGTGGTGGTGATGGGGGGACTATGGGACAGTCCCAAAGGGGAAGAGGGTATAAATATGATTTTCTGTATGAAATACACAAAGATTCAATGAAAAAATTAAAAAAAAGAGAACTGACCCTTACTAATAAACTAAATATATTTTACAGTATGAAATTGATAGTAATTTTTTTAGGACAAAAGGTGGAATATAACACTTCTTTAGTGATTTTATTTTTAACTATGAGTATATGGGGGGAAGTCATGCATGAGTGCAGTGCTCACAGAGGCCATTAAAAGGTATTGATCCTCTGGAGCTAGAGTTACAGGTGGTTGTGATCCACCCCATGTAGGTGCTCAGGTCCTCTGCAAGAGCAGAGCAGTAGGTACTCTTAATTGCTGTGCCAGCTCTCCAGGCCAAGAATGTTATGATTTAAAGTGATGTGTTTGTGTGCTAAGATGGAAAGCGGAAGATTTGTGCTGCTAATCTTGTCAACTTGATTGCATTAAGAGATGCCCAAGGGCATTTAGTAAGGATCAGCTTTGGCTGTGTTGGTCCAAGTGCTTCCAGAGAGGATCAACTGAGAGAAGTGAAGAAATTTGAACCTGTGTATGTTGCTGGTGGTAATATAAAATGGTTTAGCTACTCTAAAAATAGTTTTACAGTTTAATAAAAAACTTCATAGAATTACCATATGATCCAACAATTCAACTCCAAATTATGTCTAAAAGAAGTGAAAGCAAGTGTTGAAACAAAAACGTGTGGATGAAGGTTCACAGCAGCACTATTTATAATAGTCAAATGTGGAAATAACCAAAATGTCTATGAGCTGATGAATAGAAATAATATACTATAGACAAACTATGGGATACTATTCAGCATAGAAAGGAAGTGAAGCACTGATATATTGTGGAAAATCTTGTGACTGATTTTGCCTTTTGCCTTACATACCTATCATGCTGGAATGCATTGCTTCCTGTTTCTTATTAGAGAGAGAAAACTATGCAAGTCACATGGTTTCCAGGAATCCGAAACTTAAACTTATCATGCTAATAGGGCATCTGGCCCGCTAGATTGTGATAGGATACTAGTCTGCCATGCTAATAAGGGATCCCATATGCTGTGTTATGATTGGACTATTACCCCTATATAAGCCTGTACTTTCCTGCAATAAAGCAGATCTGTGTCACTGAACCTGGTCTCCTGCGTCTAAATGCAGCGATGCTGGCACAGACCCTTCACCAGCCCTGGGGTCCAGACTGGACAACTTATCGGAGGAACTGACAGAACAGGAGAGAGACCATAGCCGGAGGAGAGCAGCCACAGCCGGCAACCACAGCTGGTACCCAAACGTGGGGCTGGGACCCCCTTCCCACAGAGCTGTAATACTCTGAGCTGTAACACTTTGGGCTCCCGATGCCCCCTTTCTTGGTGCTCTTCCCGTCGTTGCTCGCCGCTTTCGTTTTGTTCTGCTTTTTCTTCTGGCTCATGATCTTCGGTTGGGCGGGCTGCTCCTGTCTTCACCGATCATCTCCTTGAACAGTTCCTGAGTCCCTCTGAGTACATCTTGCAGGGTGAGTGACCTCTGGTATGGGGAATAATCATCCAGCGGCTGCTGGCCCCCGCGCTTTAAATAATTGTTGTTAATTATTCTGGAATTGCCTTTTCTTTTACAGACTTTTTTTTCACATCTTTGAGACGGGGTCTCATTATGAAGCCCTGGCTGGTCTGAAACTCACTATGTAGACAGGATACCCTCAAACTCAGAGAGATTTACCTGACTCTGCCTCCCATATGCTCAGATAAAAGGTGTGCATTACCAAGCCCAGATATTTATTCTTTTTATGTGTTTAGGAGTGTTTGCATATATTATATGCTCCACGTATGTTCCTGGTACCCATGGAGGACAGAAGGAGGAGATGGATCTCCTGGAACTGGAGTTAGAGGCAGTTGTGAGCTTCCTGATGTTGGTGCTGGGAACTGAACCTAGTCCTCTATCAAAACAGCCAAGTGCTCTTTAACCACTGAGCCATCTCTCCAGTCTCTATGTTGGAATTCTTGATTCTCAGATGGCAAGAGCCTTCAACCACACTCCAGAGTGAGGGGCTCCATTCCCTTCTCATGTTCTCATAATTTTCCCTGTCTTTCTATCCTGCCTTGGATTCAGATTCTTCTCATCTCTGTGCAACATTTCTTCCTCTATTGTGTGAAAGGATAGCTTATAAAACTGGGATCTTATAGTCTACTGTCAAAGTATGTAAGAGAATTTCTTTAATGCCAGCTCCAAGACAGAAAGATGAAAGATTAGTTGCTATGACATGCCTTAGAGAGAAAGAGCCAGGATCTATAGAGAAAGAACAACAACAAAAAGATACATATTATAATCTCACACTACTAAATGTCAATAAAATGTTCATTTTAAAATGGTTAATTTGGGGCCTGCAAGATGGTTCAATGAGTAAAAGGCACTTTCCACAAAGCCTGCTAACCTGAGTTCAATCCCTAGGAGGACCCACATGGCAAAAAGAGGACTAACTCTCACAAATTGTTTTCTGACCGCCATACACACACTGTGGAACATGTTCCTACACATACATGCAAAATAAATGCAATAAAAATGGGCAATTTTATGCTGTATCAATTTCAATTTTTAAAAAGTAACCCCTTTGTCTATCAACTGGGGATTGATGGGCTTGAAATCAAGCCCTTAAACATACTAGGCATGCACTTTATCACTGTGTTATTTATATTACCCTAGCCAACAAGATACATTTACTAATCCTATTAATGGATCCATTAACCTATATTAATTGATTCCCTACAAGGCACTGGAAATTGAGTGATGGATTTTATACAGCCCTTGTCTTCAAGGATCTTATTGCTGTGGGAGAGGCCAGACATTAAATGCTCACAGAAATTAGATAAATGTCAACAATGAAAGCTGACCCAGCCAGGACCATACAACAGTCACAGAGAAACTTTATTATACCAGTCTTTCAATCCTGCTTTAATAATGGTTTCACGTTCGTCGCAAAACTCTTACTCTGTCCTGCTGAGGTCTTCCACATAGTCTGGTCTTTTCTTGTACAAATTCATCTTATATACCTGCCTCACCATTCCTATTTCTGTAACAGCCCATTGGCCGCCTTTCCATTCCAAATGAGTGCTAGGTTTCTTCCTGCCCTACAGCTCCTGTTCCATTGCTTCTCTCAGCATAGAATACCCCTCCATCTCTTGTTTATCCATTTTTGAGTGTCTCACTATGAGGTCCAGATTGCCTCTGACTCCTGAGCCTAGGATTAAAGGTGTGTACCAGTACGCCTGGCTTCTTTACCTACTTAGAATCATCCTTAAGTCTCATCAGCCACTTACTTTTCTTTTCCCGTCTTTGTTTCTTTTTGATAGAGTATTATGTAACTTAGGCTGGCCTTGAACTTTCTATTAAGTGGAGGCTAGCACTGATTCTTCCTGATCCTGAGCCCACCTTCCAAGTGTTGGGATTATACGTGTGTGCTACTATGCTCAGCTAGCCATTACTTTCCCCCTAATCTTTCTCTAGTAACAAATCAAATAAAGACACCAAAAAACTGTTCTATAAAATCTTTGCTAGAGAATTTACAATGAGCAAAGTAAAGTACAAAGGAATATGCAACTCAGGGATAAAGAGACAGTTCAGTGGTTAAAAGCACTGGCTGTTCTTGTACAGGACCAGGATTCAGTTCCCAGTGTCCACATGATGGTTAACAACCATCTGTAACTCCAATTGGAGAGGACCCGAAACCCACTTCTGGCCACTGTGTGCATTACACATATAGGCACATGTATATGTAGGAGAAGTACTCACACATAAAATAAAATTTTTTTTATATATATATATAAAGATTTTAAAAAGAAATACACAACTCAAATTTTTCAAAAAGCTGTGACTGCCAGCTCAAACACACCTGTTAAATTTAACCTAAAGAAATTCTTTATGTAGAAAGTGCTCATATAAAACCTTCCATTTAAAGAGCTGGAGAGATGGCTCAGTAGTTAAGAGCCCATACTGCTCTTATGGAGAACCCAAGTTTGGGTCCCAGCGCCCATGTGAGGAGACCACAACAAATTGTAATTCCAGCGCCAGGGCAATCTAACACCTCTGGCCTCTGCAGCCACCCACACACACATGCACATACCCGCACACAGATAAACACATATACACATAATTTTTAAAAACTTTTGATTAGTTTCAGGAAAAACAAGATAGTGATCCACACCCCCACACTGACACATATATACAGATAATTAAAACCAAAAAGGCCAGGCATAGTGAACCATACCTTTAATCTCAGCACTCCAGTGGTAGAGACAGGCCAGGCATGGTGACTCACTTACTTGAATGCTAGCAATCAGGAGGCAGAGGCTAGCTGGTCTCTGTGAGACCAAGGCCAGCCTGTTATACATAGGAAGTTCTAGGCTAGCCAGTGCTACACAGTGAGACCCTGTCTCAAAAACTAATAAAAACTCCTTGTTTCAGAAAAACAAGGCAGTGATGATAAGAATAGGAATATTGTATAGTGCACTATGACATTTTAGGGCCTTAAGTATAATTTCATGTGACTGGTTATTGTTAATTGATTTACATAGATTTTAGAAAATTTTATCCTTATCAGAGTTCAGATTAATCATATCCAGCTCATTAAGTACTTGATTAAAAATGGTAGCTAGGATTATTTCTATTTAGAGAAAGCCAAGTATCAGGCTAGAAATAATCCTAAATGTAATACAGTTTCTATGAAGATAATCAGATTAGATTTATATTACTTTGACTTATACGAAATGAAAAACAAGACTAATGTTTGTTTTCATCTCCAGCCTAGAACGCTTATAAAATAAAAAAGGTCAATTTGTTATGTATGACAAGCCCTACTAAAATCAAAATATCGTTTCTATTTGGTCACAACAATTATTTCCTCCTATGAAAGCATCTTCTAAATGGCAGTGTTGAATAGGGAAGAACTGCAATTTGAAATGGCTACTACAGTGGGCAAGGGAAAAAAGCTATTTCTTCATATAAAACTCCAAATAAGTCAAACGGGCTACCATGCCCACAAAAACTGTTTGTTTTACTAAATCACTACACGGAGGTCACTATTCTTCTGTCACATTTGTTTGTATCCAACATCTGCTGTTTTCTCCCACTCTTTTGTTCTGCTCTTTTGCTCCTGTTCAGGTTGTCAGAAAAGACCTATATTGCGCTTCTACCTAGACAGAAACTACACATGGGACCCTGTGAGATAAAGAATGAATTCCCATGTAAAGACTACAGCCCTTCAATGTGCAGTAGGAGGAGAAAAAAAGGGACAAAGACGTTCTCCCACTTAAAATATCACTTTTAAGGAAGACAAGGAGCTGGAAAGACCTCCCACATCCATGGATTGTTAGAATTAATATAGTGAAAATGACCATCCTACCAAAAGCAATTTAGAAAAACCCATGCTAAAATCCAGAAGGAAACATAAAAGACCTCTGGATAGCCAAAACAATCCTAAGCACAAAGAGCAATGTTGGGAAGATAACCATACCAGACCTCCATTTATATTAGTCATAAAAACATCATGGTATTGGCACAAAAACAGACTTGTAGATCAATGGAACAAAACAGAAAACACAAACATGAGTACACACAGTAATAACCAGCTAACATTTATATAATTTCCAAGAACACACACTGGAGGAAAGACAGCATCTTCAACAAATGCTGCTGGCAAAATTCCATCTCCACATGTAGAAGAATGAAATTAGACCCATACCTACCACCCTGCACAAAAGTCAACTCCAAATGGATCAAAGACCTCAATGTGAAAACTGAAACACTGAAACTTTTAGAAGAAAACATGGGCAGCACCTTATAAGATATAAGCGCAAGAAGAACTTTCCAAGTCAGGCATCAGTGTCAACAATCAACAAATGGGACCTCTTTAAATGAAAATGCTTCTGTACAGCAAAGGAAACAACTGATCCAGTGAACAGGAAGTCTACAGAGTGGGAGAAATTTTTCATCTAGCTATTCATCCAGCAGAGTATTACTATCCAAAATATCCAAAGAATTCAAAAAACAAACAAGAAAACAAAAGAACCAATTAAAAAATGGCCTATGTGTCTGAACAGAGAGCTCTAAAAAGAAGACCTAACAATGGCTAACAAACACCTTGAAAAGTGTTCAATAGCCTTAATAATTAGAGAAATGCAAATCAAAACTACATTAAGATTTCATCTAACCCTACTCAGAATAAATAAAATTAAGAATAAATGACATTAAATGCTGGCATGGATGTAGGAAAAGGGGAACCCTCATCCACTGTTGCTGGGATAGCAAACTAGTGTAACTACTGTGGAAATCAGTAAGAACAACTCTTAAAGAACTAAAAATGGTCTTTGTCTACTTCAGAAGAAGCTTCTTTGATGAGCGGTGACTGGCATACTTGTCTGAGGGACATCTGGGTATACTAACTTGACTCAATAGGCCTTAACTTATATGACAGAATGCATGAAATTGGTGGGGGTGCTATAGAGGGGTGCGGATGGGAAAGGGGGGTATAACAATGATTAAGATGTTTTGTATGAAATTCACAAAAATTCTATAAAAATATACATTGAAAAAAACCTTAAAAAACAATCTACTATATGATCCAGTCATACTACTCCTTGTTGTATACCCAATGGACTTATCCTACTGCAGAGAAACTTGAACAACCATGTTTGTTGTGGCTCTTTTCAAAATAGCTAAGAAATGGAAACAACCTAAATGCCCCTCAACTGATGAATAGATAATTAAAATGTGGTATATTTACATAATAGAGTTCTATTCAGTAGTAAAGAAAAATGCAAACATGAAATTTTGGAACTAGAAACTGTTATACTTAGTGACAGACCAGAAAAATAAGTGGCATATGTTATCTTTCATTTGTGGATCTTAGATCCACATCACTAGGTGTGAGTATATATCCTGATGTAACCCCCAGGAACCAGGGAAATGGAAAGGAATCAAAGGGATAAAGGGGAACTAGTGGCTTGAGAGGGGGGATAGTAGGAGCCAGATTAAAGGGGAAATGAGAAAAGGAGGGTACTTTAACCTGGGAGGGAGTAGGAAGGGTTATACAAGAGGAATGAGAGAAAAGATAAGGCTTAGATGGTATGAAAAACCAGAGTGAAGTTTTTTGGGTTTTTTTTTTTAGTCCTACTGAAAAATACACGTATTGCATATGTATAGATGAAGGCTATATAACAAAAAAACACAGTGCCAGGCAGGAGAAACCTCCCTTCGAGTAGTTGTTCAGGGTAGTCCAAGAGACTCCCAATATAACACAGGCCATTGCCACAGTCCTTGATTTCCTCTCAGAGCTAAGATAAGACACTATTGGTGAAGACAGGCCACACTTCAGACATAGGACTTGACTTGGAGCAACTGAGCTAGAACTGACTTGGAAGTCTCCTCCCTGAAGACTAGCTCTCACAGTATCATAGGATACTATGCAAGTTGCCAAGGGAGAAAAACCAATGGTGTAAAGCCTAATAAACAACAATGACTGGCCCAGCAAACTATTGCTATTGGTGCTATAGTGACACTTTTATCTTGGGGGTAATCAACAGCCATCTAATTGGGATTAACGCCCACTCAATGGGAAGGAACTCATGTGTGGTAATGTAAACATAGCCAAATACACATGGCTAGAAAGGTCATAGATCCCAGAATGAAATCTACTTCTGCTGCATTCCTAGACCAATATAATTGCTTACTTTATTCTAAATATACATTCTCATATTTACAGACAAGTGTACCTTTGACCCCTCATCAAAGAAGCTTCTTTTCAATGCAACCCCTCTACACAAGATGAATCCATCTTTCTATTCTCACCAGAGAAGTTTCTTTATGTAACGGATGGTGATTCACAGAGAAACTCACAACTGGCCAATGTGCAGAGAACAAGAGACCACAGAGTGCTTATCCCTGAACGGTACACCTGTTTCAAACCTCTACCTTCCAAGGCTCAGGGATCATTGTAGAAGAGGTGATGGAAAGACTGTAATAGCTACAGGGGGTGGATGACCACAAGGAAACAAAGTCTTCCAGACAGCTAGTCAGTTGCTCATATGAACTCACAGCAATGGTGACCAGCTCAAACTAGACAAAATCCAAGCATAGACATGGGGAAGTGAATAAGAAATTCCAACTCAAACTAAGGCACTTTTGACCATTGAGGGATACTGGGAGGGTGAAAGACAGTGTCTTACAGAGATAAGACACTTGGTGGGCCCAGTGGATGGATCCACACTGCAAGACATTTAGGGACAAAAATCAGATTCTATAGGCTATACTGTATATATAAGATGGCATTAAATTGGGCAGGAAGAGGTGCAGATAGAGTAGGTGATCTAAATTCCATCAACTATATTATATGAAAATCAAAAACTTAAAAAATATCACTTTTAGAAATGTGAGGAAAAACCACTAAATAATAATATTAAAATCTGGGCTGTTGGGTTTGGAGAGATGGCTCAACAGTTAAGAGCACTGGCTGCTCCTCCAAAGGACCTGGGTTCAAGCCCCATGGTTCCAGTTCCAGGGGAGTCGATGCCCCGTTCTGACCTCCACGGGCATTGCACAGCAGAGGTGCGCTCACATACATGTAGGCAATGCACTCAAACATGTAAAATTTACATAGAACTAAACTAATTAATTAAATATTTAAAATTTTGGGCTGGTTATGGTAGGCCATCCCTCCATAATCACAACACTCAGGAGGCTAAGATAGGAAATCACTGTAATTTCAAGGCTCCAGTTGGGCTAGGGAGATAGCTCAGTCAGCCAGGTGCTTACTTCATAAGCATGGGGACCTAAGTCCAATCCCCAGAACCCACATAAAATTACCAGGCATGGTAACATTCATCTGTAACTCTAGTGCTTAAAAGTCAAAAGCATGAAGATCCCTGGGGCACACTGGCCAACCAATCTTACCTAATTGGACAATGAGAAACCCTGAATCAAAGGACATGGATGACATTCCAGAGGATGACATTCAAGGCTATACATAGGCCTCCACGTACATGCATACACACAGTTGCAAACAGACACAAACACATTTAAAAAAAAGCAGGGAAAACATTAATATTCAATATGAAGGGGATCTACAGATGTAAAGAAAACTTTTCCTTTCATCAATAATCTCAAAACAAATGGACAGATATTCTCTCTTTATTTTTTGCTATCCCTATGACAAGACAATAGTCAATCTTGTGTGGAAAACTACTTAAACTCTGTGATGGCTAATCTTAGTTGTCAACTTCACACATCTGGGAAGAGAGAACCCCCAACTAAGAACTGCTTCTATCAAACTGGCCTGTGAACATGTCTGTGAGGCACTTCCTTATTGCTAATTGATGTAGAAGGGCCCAGCCTACTGTGGGAGGTGCCATCCCAGGTCAGGGGGGCCTAGGCTACATGTTTAATGTAGCTAAGGACAGCAAGGAATCAAAAGCCAGTAAGCAGCATTCCTCCATGGTTTCTATTTCAGTTCCTGCCTCCAGTTTCATGCTTTTGCTTCTTTTGATGACGGACTGTAACTTGTAAGATGAAATAATCCCATTTCTCCCCAAGTTGCTATTGACCATGGAGTTTATCACAGCAATAGAAAACAAACAGGAACAAATACCTAACTGGTATATTTTAATCATGAAATGACTGTTATTAATTTTTTGATACACTGTTGGTAAGTAGAAGAGATAACACATAATGAAGTTTATAAAATTTGCCTATATCCTCACATACATTCATACATTGTTTCTCTAGAACAGACAAATAGAACCTAAAGAATTTTCTCCGATTTTTTAAAATGAAAGGACTTTCTTAGTAAAGTCTTCCTTTCTAGTTCCCTTAGCTAACCCTGTCCTACTTCTAAGAAAATATCAGGTTATAACTCAAGGACAACAGGTTCTCAAGGTCTTTTAGGCTCTCACTTATCTTGCCTGGTCTGTCCCTATATTAGCAGGTTTGAAAGTCTATGACTTCTACATGCCCTCCGAGACAACCCACTATTCCTGCTGATACTCTGCTATCCAGCAACTCTTGTCCTTTGCTTTCACTCATTCACCTTCTATTCACCTTCCGCCAATTTGCAAGGTTATCAATTTGCAAATAATGAGCAATCTTAAAACAAAGCTTGAATACTTCATTCTTTCTGCTTAAGATCTGGCTGTCACAGACCATCTTGAGTTAGGGCTGTACCAGTTCCTGCCATGCACATGTTTATAGCCTTATGGGGCTGACCAAAAAATCCAAGTAGGACATAAGTGAAGCAAGCATATAAATACATTTGCAGCACATTACTAAATAAACACAAAGGATGAAAGGAGCAAGGATTACCGAAAAGTACAGGCTGACAAGGGCCAGGCTTAGTTTAAAATTTGAGGAAATTAATATGTATCCAAGTTTTGGGTAATTGTGGCGGCTTCTTATCTAGAATTTTATAAAATGAATTCTAAAATATGTCAAAGATTTCACATGGGCTAGTCTATACTCTAAAGATAGATTTACATGACATGACAAGAGAGTTCTATCTTTGGTGATATATTGTGCTTCCTTTCAGGGATATTCTAAATAGACCTGACTTTTTCCAGTTATTCTAACTGCACTTTCCACTGGAAGGCCTCATTTAAAGGGAGCTGCTCTCACCAAACTGGTCTCCTGCCTCAGTTTCTACATAAGCATCTCAATTTATTTCCAACTGCTGTTTTCTTGAACTGAAATTGCCTGGATTAGTCTCCTTGAAAGTAAACGTAAAGTTCAACTAATGCCAAATTCAGCAACCTAATTAAAAGTCATGGTAATAACGGGAGCTGTCGGTATGTGTATGGTGGTTTGAAAAATAAATGTCTTCCACAGGCCCTTGTATTTGAACATTTGGTCCCCAGCAGGTGGCGCTGTGTGGGAAGGTCATGGAAATTTCTAGAAAGTGTAGCTTTTTGCAATAGGAAATATGTCACTGGGGGCAGGCTTTGAGAGTGCATGTCCTCAGCTCAATACCAGCTCACTCTCTGTTTCCTGTTCTAGCTGCCATGCCTGCCTGCTTCAGTGCCTCCCCCACCATTATGGACTCTCTCCTCTGGTACCATAAGCTAAAATAAACCCTTTCCTCAGTAAGTTGCTTTTGGTCATGTTGTTTTATTGCAGCAACAGAAAAGTAATATAGTATGTAAAACAGGCAAAGATTTGCAGGGTAGCTTCTCCCAAGGTGACCAAAGCCAGTGAATCTGTGTCTTATTCTCTTACTGCAAAACTGTACATATTGATGGAAGGACGGACAGAGTGATGAAAGTATTAGAAATATGGCGCATTTATTGAACTAATAAAGACTGGCCTCCAAATCAGAATATCATTTACAGCCATGACCACTCAATACCTATTATCTGAGAAGAAAATACATTTTAATTAAGGTTGGAGTATTATCAATGAACTATTTCACATCTTTCTGTGTGGGTGGGGGGTATGTAGGTGGAAGTCAGAGGTTGATTTGAGGTATCTTCTTCAGTTGCTTCCCCATTTTATTTTTGCGACAAGAGTCACTCTTTGAACCTGGAACTCACTGATTGGCTAGACTGGTTGGCCAGCAAACCCTAGGAATCCTCCTTTTCCACCTCCCCAGTGCTAGGATTATAGGAGCACACCACATCACTCAGCTTTGATCTGGGTGCAAAGATACAAACACAGGTCCTCCTGCTTGTATGGGAAGTGCTTTAAACCTGAGCCATCTCCAAGCCCTGTCATTCCTACATACATACATACTACATACACACACACACATTATATGTGTGTATGTGTGTGTATATATATAAAGTATTTGAGTGTTTTATCTACATGTATATAAGTGCACAATATGTGCAATGCCCATAGAGGCCAGAAGATGGCATCAGCTATTCTGGAACTGGAGTTATAGGCTGTTGTTAGCTGTCATGTGGGTGTTGGGATCTGAACCTGGGTCCTCTATAAGAGGAGCCAGTGCCCTTAACCACTAAACCATCTCTCCAGCCTGTCTCATATATTTTTTAAATGCGTGTATCTTTGAGGTTCAAAACTGAGATGTACTCTTAACTGTTTTTTTTTTTTTTTTTTTTTGTCTTTTTGAAACAGGGTCTCAACTGGCCTGGAACTTGCTATGTAGATCAGGCTGGCCTCGAATTCACAGAGATCCGCCTGCTTCTGCCTCCCGAGTGCTGGGGTTACAGGCATGCGTCACCATGCCCGGCTCCCATAATGACCTTTTTTAAAAATTGAATTTTTGTCAATTCCATACAATATATTTTGATCATAGTTAGACTCCCTCCCTTATCTGTACCCCTTGTATATCACCCCCAGCTGGATTTCATGTACTCTGTAATATATATTAAAGCCTATCAAGCCAAGTTTGTGTTCTCAAATATCCTTTGATGGACTTTCTTTCAGAGAGCATGGCAATTATTAAGCTGTTTCAAAGTAGAAGTACAAGATATGGTAAGGGGTCATACAGTCTAGTATGAGGTTCTTGAGGATGTCAGGGTTCAAGTCCTAAATTTTACCATTTACTACTTATGTGAACTGGGGCAAATTACATGCATATCTCAGGGTCCTCACCATCTAAATGAAAATGGTGAAGAGTTTATATAACATGAGTGCCACACAGTGTCTTCATATAGTAATCACTGAAATAGGGGACCATTATTCTCATATAGCACAATGCAAGGTTTTTGCTTTCTAATACCAGTTGCTTTCAACACAGACTTTTAAAAATGTTCCTGGTGGCTAGAAAGATGGCTCAGTGGTTAAGAGCACTTACTCCTCTTCCAGAGGACCTGGGCTTTGCTCCCAGCACCCATATGGTGACTAACGACCATCCTTAACTCCAGTTTCAGGGCATCGAACACCATCTTCTGGCCTCCACAGCTTGTGGAGCACTTATATACATATAAGCAGAACACTCATCAAATAAAAATATTTCTTCAAATTAATGTTCATATAAAAATGTAATCCTAATACAAATAAATGAAATATATATGTAGGGCTATTATACTTTAAATTCAGTGGGTACATATAATATCAATATGAATGTTTTTCTAACCAAAAATGAAATTTTTGTGAAATGAAAGCAAAAAGAGAAAAAAAGTAAGCTTATAAGATCAAAGTGACCCCAAATATTTCTATTATGCCACAGTAACCAGAGGACAATTTATTTTGCCTATGGATGTGCATGTGCAGGTGTGTGTGCCCAGGGAGTATCCGTATTTGTATGCACACTTGAGAATGCCAGAGGTCAATCCTGAATGTTATTCCTCAGAAGTCATCAACCTTGTGTTTCTTGGTTTAGTATTTTTGATTTTTTGGTTTGGGGGTTTATTTTGTTTTGTTTTGCTTTTGTTTGTTTTTAGGGGGTTTTGGGGTTTTTTGTTGTTTTTTTTTTTTTGAGACAAGATCTCTCACTGGAACCCGGGGCTTGCTGATTAGGCTAGGTTGGTGAGCCAGCCATATCAAAGGATGCCCCTGCCCCTGCCCTTTCCCCCACCCCCAAGCTGGAATTACGAACACATGCCACTATACCTAGCTGGGTAGTGGAGATGAAGCTGGTCCTCTGCTTGCTAGACAAGCACTTTACTAACTGACCTATCTCCCTAGTCTCCAGAAGATACTTTTTAATTAGCATATGAACAAAGACAGAATGATATACTATGACTTCACTCAAGATGACAAGAAAATATTTCAAATGCTCTCCTAAAAAGAGAAGGTAAGTGTGATGGATAGCTTTAGTGTCAACTTGACACACCTGGGTTGAAGGAGCCTCAGTTGGGGAATTGCCTCTATTGGACTGGCCTGTGGCCATGTCTGAAGGGCATCTTCTTGATGAGTGATGTGGGAGGGCCGAGCCCACTGTGGGTGGTGCCACCCCTGGGCAGGTGGGCCTGTGTTGCGTAAGAAAGCAGGCCTAGGGGGACCAAGGGAGCAAGCCTGTAAGCAGCGTTCCTCCGTGCTCCAGCTCCTGCCTCCAGGTTCCTGCCCTGCGTTCCTACCTTGGGCTCCCTGATGAACTGCGACCTGGGAGATTTAAGACAAATAAACCCTTTCCTCCCCAAGTTGGTACTGGTCAGAGTGTTTTGTCACAGCAATGAAGAAACAAACTAGGACAGTAAGCCAAATTCTAAAGGATCCTCAAAGGTTATAATAAATGACTCAGTTCATGGTTGAGTATGTGCAGTAGCACAGTAGTGGGTTCTTTGTAGGCAATAGGCTACAAGTAAAAACAAATAGCAAGGACAATCAAATGGACATATCCTTGAGTACTACACAGCTCTGCAATACTTGCCATGCAGGGAAGGCTGGGTGCTGGGAGTGAGAGGGAAGTAACTATACAGGCAGGAAATATGAAGAAACCTCCCATCCTGTCCTGGTAACACCCTAACTAACGGGAAGAAGATGATGAGAGTAAGGAACAACTCTGCACAGAGAGCCACAGATTTTAAATAGCTGACCTCAGATGCTCACTTTCCCCTAGGATCCTTTCCAAATCAAACCAAACAATCTGTGTGCTTAGGGGCATGTGTCTTTGTGAAATCCTCTTAACCAAAGGCCTGTCCCTTTCTATTAAAACAAATATTTAAAGGACATGAAATAATCAAGGCAGAGTGATAAGCATCATTCTCTTGCTAAGTTAGGAAGCTTATTTCACCAGAATTATAAGTCTGAATCTCCATTCCTCTCTCTTGTGCCTCAGTTTTCCCATCTATAAAATGCCTGAGCTGAGAAGGTTCCTAAGGGTAACCAATATTCACATTTACCGGAAATTAACAAATTAGAATCCTTTCAAATGGATGAAAGGACATAAAGAGCAGTATATACCTAAATGATAATCAAATGTTTAAGAAGGTAAGAAATCATGATTGTGATCAATGTTAGGTCATGGTAGACAGATGCAGTTTCTCTAATAGACCTAAACTCCCAATCCATTCATTTTTCATCACTTATGAAGAGCCTCAGGCACAAGAGATCCTCACTGTTTGCTTTGGGGGCTCATAGCCTCCAGTCAATCAGCTCTAATCCAGGTCCAAGCTGGTGTCTCAGCATCAAGCACTGCTAAAATTCCATTTCCCTAAGGAGCAGTGCCTCCTGTGTTTGATTTTAGGACCCTGAGAGACTAAATTAAATAAAAAATTCCTACAGAACTTGTGGCTTTAAAAAATTTAGAGAAACTGCCTTAAGTGTTTCAGGTTTTTCATTACTGCATTTATTAATAAGAGTATGACTTCTATACGATAGCCAGATGGGCTGATCAGATTCTAGTGGACATATTTACACTGAAGGACATTTGGGTACAAATGCCTGAATGAATAGGACTTAACATGTATGGCGGAATACATGAGGTTCGGTGGAGGTATGGGGAAAGCATGGATGGGAGAGGGGGTCTAAATATGATTTAGAACTGTTGTATGAAATTACAAAAGCCCAATAAAAATATATAAAAAATAAAAAAATGAATTGTAAAGCATTATTTTAAATATCAAAAGTCAGGGATTTTTTTCAGAGAAAAACATAAGATCAAAGTAGGAGTGGAGCAGTGGTAGAAATCTGAACATAGTTCACATTCAGGTAAATAGAAAAAATGAAACAATGTACCTCATACACGTGTTTAATCATTACTACACTGACCTAAACCTTAAAAAACAATCTGTGCAATCATTTTTAAAACTTGTACATGTTTGCCAAATACTGCCCCAGTCTTTTTGTGATATTTTGAATAGATTTGCCTAGGGAATAAGTAAGCTTATGGAACTGCCACAGCAAGAGGGAAGTAGGAGACAACTATAGAAATTCTCAAACTATTGTGTAGGAATCTCTCTCGTATTAAACTGCATTATGAATTTCCCCTGATTCTCCAAAATAAATCTTATCTTATAAATTTTTATGTTTATAACAAAGTACAATGTCTTATTTGACTTTGAGAAATATGTTCTCTTGTATGAACCCAGGCAACCTTTGGTTGTTAATCAGTATGCTATATAACAAAATGGACTAAGAGTTGCTAAGGAGTTTCAATTTTACTAATATCCAGTTGTTTCCTAGCTATTAGGCACTGGGTTTCCTTCTTAAATAATTCTTCCCCACCAAAATTCCTAAACAACTAAATTATACAATTTTTTGTTATCACTGGCTATAAATTTCAATGATGGTCATTTCTGGACTTGGCTTCATACAGTGGAGTCTGATAATCAGGATTAAAGTGCTAATCAAAAATAACATTGAAAATGTTTAAGTAAGATTAGGTTGAGCAAACTGACCACTGCATAGGAATATAATCCACTGTTCCATTGTGTAACTCTCAGGTCTACTTTACCTGTACTATAGTTTTCCCCTGTTCTTTATAAATAAGTAGCTAAATAGACAATTAAACATCCAACCATCCAACTGCTATAGTAAAAGCAGAATCTGATCTCTAATATTGACCATAAAATACTACAAAGAAATGCTTTAATTTACTCCTGGGAACATACATTTTAATTTTTAAAGTAAATCATGACTAAGACTTCTGGCTGCATTTCTAAAACAGCATGTTCACTGTTATATTGTACTTTGTGTAAAGCAGATTCACAGTAGAATATTAAATGCCAGGGGTTGTGGATTAGGAAGCATATAACTTAGAACTCTAGACAGGCTCAGACTCGGACCATATGTGCAAAGAGAAAAGATTGGTAGGAGCAATTATAGGGTATTTTATGGAACTCTGGACTGCTCACATGGCATGACATTTATAGGGGAGGAAGTGGAAAGGGAGAATGAATATGAATAAATACATGAATGATAATAAAAGAAAAACAGCACTGGAACCTAAAGGTCAATTTCAACTACCCACAACTGACACCTGGCTGCCCATCTTCATGTTATTACTGTTCTACCATATTTTCTTTTCTTTTTTGAGACTCTGCAGTTCACACTGGCCCAAGCTGGCCTCAAACTCACAGCAACCCTTTAGCCCCAACTTTCCAAGTGCTGGGATTGCAGGCATGCACCATCATGTTCAACTCATGACCCTACTGCCCCCACTTCCACTCCCTCTCATTCCATAATTATACTGTGCTCTGTAGAACCGACTACCCATGTTAATCATATTCTCTATACTTTTCAATTGGAAATCCCTCCCTATAACTAAGTAGCTATGTACTGAAGTGTGGCTCTCTTCAAAAGACTCCCTCACGAATCCTAATTTCTATATCCTAGAGTTTCCTTCTGCCTCTCCACTTCATATATATTCTGTTGATTCAACTTCACGACCTCATACTTTTGGGCTCACAACTTGTGAAGACAAGATACCAGCTTTTATGTCTCCCTATGGCCATCATGAACAGTTGACCTCACTCATTTGGGTCACTGGCAACCTGTCTATTCCATCTCTTGCCATCATCTGATGAAACTGCTATGTTCGTTTGGACAGCTCACTCAATAGTTCTTTGACTTCTTTATCTCTAGTGACCTTTAACATCCATCACATTATCTCTATCAAAAACAGTACTTTTGTCACTGATTGACACTAAATGAAGACTTTGAAACTTGGCTTTCAGTCTTACTCTCTATACTAAGTCTTAAGGTCATAGTACTTGGAAAATCCATCATCCACACAGACCCCACTCCTATTCAGAAACCTATATTTGTCTCTAAACTCACTTTTTCTAATCTCACTTTCCTCCTAGTATCCATTTCAAAGTTTTTATAACCTCCCTCAAGTTCCCTTCCACACTTCTCATATGTGATCCTGCTCCTATATCACTCAGTTAATCAGGAGCATCTAAGTCCTGAGCAATCCCTCATACTTCCCTGTGTATGTGTACATACCAGCTCTTTGCTCCAGCTTGAGAAAAGGGAGTCTTTTCTCTAGTTCAAAACTGAAAAAGAACCTTCACCTATATTTGTGATCTCCACCTTCCCATCTTTTTGCACTTCTGCAGTATCAAACCAGTTCATCTACTCTATTCCCTTACCTTAAATATGTTTAAGTTCTTCTTTTCTTAAAAAAATCATTGACAATGGATCCTCTTTCTACCCTCTACTTCCTTCTACCAGGAATAGTAGGAAGGGATAGCCTTTAAGGCACACTGTTTTGTTTTGTTCATCACAAATACCTAGAGCAACGCCTGGCATGCAGTTGGGAGTCAACAAATGCTAAACATTCCTAAATAATGACTAGCCTCCTCAAAAAATATACACCCACTATTTATGCTTTCTTTCAACCTTCTTTCTCTGTAAGCTGTTTAGTTTTTGACCCTATATTCCCATAAAGTTTCCACTGAAACTTGCAAAATTCAATGGAAATTTCCAGGGATATATTTTTTCATTTATTTTTTGTTTTGTGGTATTTTTCTAAACAAACCCAGGATCTTCTGCATCCTCGGCAAGTACTCTAAAACTAACGCATACCCCAGTTCCCAATCTTAAGATTCTCTTTAGCCCTAAAACTACTGGACATATATTTCTTCAAAGACTTTTGTCTCCTGCTTCCATGACATCACACCTCTCTGGACGATCCTTTTGATTTTCCCTTGCCAGATTTACTTTTCCTGACCCAATAATACATGCTGATATTTCCCTCAACTCTATCCTTCAACATTCTATCTATTCTTCCTGAATAACCAAATCTCGATGTGTGGCTTTCATTACCCATCCATATGCTGACCATGCTGAAAGGGAATACATCCAGCCTGTTTTGTCTTCTGAGTTCTGTAAACAATATAAAAATGTCAAACACTACTGATATTTGAGGGTTTATGTTCAAAAGCACAATTTGAAGTTCTTGGCATATATATATTTGTTCATTTAGTTCTTGCAACCAGCTCATACAGAAGATTTTATCAGTATTATCCCCAGTGCATGATAAGGAACCCAGAGTACAGCAATAAAAGCAACTTGCTCTAGGATACATATCTAGACAGTAAGTTGTAGAGCAGGTATTTGAATACCCCCTTTAAACAGTTTTATTGATGTCATTAATATATCATAGAATTCACTAGTTTATCATTAAAAAGTTTTTAATATGTTCACGGCATTGTGCAATGATCATCATCACAATCTAATTTTAGAAGATTTTCATCACCCCCAAGAAATCCAATACCCTCTGGTAATCACCGATAAGAGCACTTTTATTTATGTGTATGCATGTTATGACTGCATGAATGTAAGTGCACTTGTGTTGTGCAGTGCCTGGGAAGGCCAGAAGAGGGTGTTGGATCCCCTGGAAATGGAATTACAGATCATTGTTAGCCATCATGTGGGTGCTGGGATTCAAATCTGTGTTTTCTGTAAGAGCAGTCAGTGTTCTTAACCACTGAGCCATCTGTCCAGCCCCAGTGAGCACTAATTTTTAAACACTTTATTTGTATTTCTGTTTGTATGGGTGTCTTGGCTGCATGTATGTAAATGCACTACATGTGCATAATACTCACAGAGGTCAGTTTTAAAAGGGGATTGGATCCCTTAAAACTGGAAGTACTGGTGGTTGTAAATGCCATGTGGGTGCTGGGAACCAACCCAGGTTCTCTGCAAAGAACAAGTCCTCTTAACCTCTGAGCCATTTCTCCAGCCCTGTGAGTGCTTTTTTTAAAAAAAAAATGTTTTTATTAAGTTTTTGTGTATTTCATACAGAATATCTCAAACAATCATCTTTATACCCCCTCGCATAGCCCCCCGATCCTTTTAACCTTGATTTTAGAAACTGAAAATTTAAGATAATTTATTATAGTGTTATTTAGAATAGATACGATACTGAATCAGTCTAGGTATTCATCAACAGAGGAATGTATTAAAAATTACACACACACACACACACACACACACACAATAAGAGTATTATTCAGTCATAAAGAAAAAAGGAAAACTTGTCATTTGCAGCAAAAGGATGGAACTGAAGGACAAAGTGATTAAGCAAAATAAGCAAGTATGTTCTCGCTGACATATGGAATCTAACTTAAAAGTAGGATACCGATTAACAGAATTTGAGAAAGTGCTAGGGGTGAGAAAAGGAAAGCTGAATTTGACCAACATATGATATATATAATATATCGAAATGTGACACTAAACCCCACTGATATATACAATTAAAATGTCAATAATTTAAAAATTCAAACAGTGTATCAAACCGTTATGAAAAAGGTTTTAAAAAATTTTCTACAGTGCTACATATAATGGTTTAACAAGGTGAAACATTATTCCTTATGTGTTTAAAAAGAACATTACATGGGACTGGATATACCCATATGCTATACCATACATTTAAATATATTACTAAAACTAAACAAATATTGTAACCATAATGTTACTTATCCAAACATGGATATATTTAACTCCCAAGTGAATAACAATAATAAAGAGAATACTTCCATAGAACTGAACAATTTGAAGGCACAGTATAATATATAAATGGCTACTATCTTGTTTCCACCTCTTTCCTTTCACATATACTGGGCCCAATTTGGGCTCTGAAATGTGTTACTTCAAAAATAAAGTCAGATTTGGGTCTCATGACTCCTAACAGTCTTAAAAACATCCCTACTATGAATGGGCCTCTGTATCTGCATTTAAGATAAAGGTATAATTGAAGTCAACTCATACCCTGGATTAGCCCACAGACTCCACTGAAGTAAACAATCACTCTCCAAATAATGCTATCCCCAGACTATGTTATATGCTAAGAAACAACCAGAGAGGGAGAAAAGATCACCCTTTTACTCACGGTGGCGGTGGTGGTGGTGGTGGTGGTGGTGGAAGAAAGGGAGGAGGAGAAGGAGGTGGAGGGGACAGGAAGCGGGAGGATGAGTAAGAGAGAGTGACCATGAAGACATATATCTAATGAGGTAGAATGGCAGCTCTAAGTGTCACAACCTGAACTTAACAAGACTATTCTGTTTTAGACAAAGTGACTCAAATTTTTGTTTTAGAAAACAAGGTTAGTCTAGCTGTAAACATTGTGTTATGGTAAAAAGATTAGTTCTCAGAAGAAATAGAAAGAAAGGGTAGGTATGAGAAGCATGAAGGAATTTCTTTAACCACTCAATCATTCATTCCATAAAAATTTAAAATAATATAACATATGCCAGGCTCAGGACAGTGTGATTATGGGCAAGTTCTCAAAAAGTCCCAGTTTAATGAGATAGTTAATAAACATTGATACTGTATACTGACAAGTAGAAAGAATACTGATAATAACGGTTAACATCTACTGAAGATTTGCATGGTATTACTGAAAACCTTTTTTTATGTATTTACTGATGCATTCAATCTTTATAACAATCCTATGAAATATGCAGCTACTAATCGCCTTATTTTATAGATGAGAAAAATGAGACACAAAGGGGCTATGTGGCTTAACCTAGATGAACTGGCTAGAAAGAAACAAAGCCAATATTTGTATTATACAGACTGTCAAGTGTGCACCGTTAACCACAATGTTACTCTAAAATAAAAGCATAAATCAGGTTTTTGTGATGCTGGATAATACTCACAGCAAAGGCGAGACACACGTTTGTCATTTCCAATTCAAAGGAGGAAAAACATGAATGCAGTGCTCACAGAGGCCAGAAGGAAGCATTGGATTCCCTGGAACCAAAGTTACAAATGGTTGTGAGCTGCCCAAAGGGTGCTGGGAACTGAACTCAGATCCTCTGCAAAACCAGCAAGCACTCTTTAACAGCTGAGCCATTCCCTCCAGCCTCATGGTATACTTTCTTATCCAAATATGTGGCAGATATGAAAAGGGAGAGGGGTCAAAAGGATCTTGGATCAAAACATTGTTTCTGCTACTTAATAGCAAGGTACATTACTTTTGGCAAGAAACTTAACCACTCTATGTCTCAAGTTCTTTATCTGAAAATTGGGGACACACTATTAATATATTCCTAAAAGGAGTAAACTAAGTAACATACATAGTTGGCACTCACTTCCCTTATCACCATCTGTACCTACTTTTTCTGAAAAAAATTAAAGAAAATATATTAAGTTCTATCTTTTAACAGATAGAGCTTAGCACATACAGTTTCACTTCCAAAGATACCAACACAAGTCGTTTTCTGCCCTTTTTTGCCTATCCAGATTGGAAGTCACTCTTTTTTTTTAAATTTTCTGTATATGAGTGTATTGCCTCCATGTATATGTATATAAGTGCACCCATGTTGCACAATGCCAGTGGAGGTCAGAAGAGAGCATTGGCTCTTCACAATAGCTAAGAAATGGAAACAACCTAAATGTCCCTCAACTGACAAATGGTTAATGAAAATGTGGTACATCTACTCAATGGAGTTCTAATCAGCAGTAAGAAAAGATGAAATTATGAAATTTGCAGGTAAATGGATGGAGCTAGAGAATGTTATACTAAGTAGGTAACACAAATGCAGAAAAGCAAGCAATGTAAGTTCTCCCTCATTTGTGAATTATAATATCAATCCCTTATATGTGACTACATAAATTCTGATGTAACACTAGGAGCCAGCTAAAGGCAAAGGATACATGGAGGTAAAGGAAAAGAAACAACCTGAAAGGGGGACAGTAGGGAACAGATGTTACCTGAGGGAGGGACATGCAAGGAACCATGATGTGGGGGAGGGAGAGAAGTCAGGAGAGGAAAGATGGTGGGAGTCGGAGGTACTGAGGGGAAGGTGGGAATAATGGGAGCACTGTGACTAGGGAGGGAGGGAGGGGGAAGCCAAGTGGGAGAAAAAAAGTGATGAGTGAATCTTGGGGAGCTAGGAAATGTAGAGGGAAATGTGATGCCCTAGAAAGCCTATGAGAAATGTACATAGAGTTTCTGAACATTAATGCATATGTATACCTGGGAGCTGCTTGGCAGCCAACACAGTGTCAGATAGAAGAGACCTCCCTTAGAGTGACAAGCATGCTGTACAGCACTCATCAAAGAAGCTTCTTTTTGCAACAGATGGAGGCTACTGCAGAGTTGCACATCTCGTCAGGCACAGAGAACATACACCTGGGAGATGACCAGTACTAAGTGACACATCTGTAGTCAAATCTCCACAATGAAGGCTCATGGAACATAGTGGAATAAGGAGTAGAGACAGTACTAATGCAGCCCTCAACTCTCACCAGTGAGGCTTCCATGTACATCTGAGTGAGATGCACACAGAAGGCCACAACTGGCCAAGTTTCAGAGAATAAGAGACTGTAGAGTGTAGGATGGGGATCCTATATGGAACCTCACCTACCCACGTCTCAGGGGCCATTGTGGAAAAGGAGGCTGAAAGATTTAAGAGCTAGAACTGGTTCACGAACACAAGGAGGTGGAGGCCTCCAGGCCACTGGAGGCTTGCTCATGTGAGCCTGTGTCAGCAGTGGCTTCGAGCATGGGACCCATGTCAGCCAGTTAAACACATGTCAGCTCAATTAAACAAGGGCCCAAAAGGGAAGTGAGAAATAGGTGGCAGGCCAGCACTAGACTGAGAACTATTTGAGACTGATTGTTGCAGGGTGAGGGAGAGTACAACTTACATAAACCACTAGATGGACTGACTAGACTCCAGTGAATGCTCAATTTAAAAAAAAAAAAAAAAAAAAAGGACTTGAGGGAAAAAAAAAAAAAAGAAGACAGCATGGGATCCCCTGGAACTAGAGTTACAGACTGTTATTAGCTGCTATGTAGGTGCTGGGACTCAAACCCCAGTCCTCTGCAAGAGCAGTCAGTGCCCTTAACTGCTGAGCCAGCTCTCCAGTCCCTGGATGTCAGTCTTTACAGGAATGTACTAATTTCTCTCTTGGCTATAAAAGGTGAAGGACACTAAAGTAGGTGAAAACAAAGAGGTTAAGAAAGGTCTTAAGTGGGTCAGATACATTAGTTCAAATTCAACTTGAATTTTCTATAATGGTATTCATAGACTTCAAAAACTGAAGATGCTGCTAGCCTCACATTCTGTGAGACTTACTGCTTTAATAACGGTCACAGTTCTAAATTTTCCACATTTGTCTAAAATGTTTATGTTTTTTCTTTAAATTAGATATGTGAATACTTAAAGCTGCTATACTGATTATAAAAATACACTAACCTAAGGAAGACAAACCAATGATTTTAAAAACTCTTATTCTATTCAATTCAAACATTTATTTTCACAAAGAAATACTTGATACTTCCAAGTATGCATTATTAAGCTAAGTTTTAGAAATGCCAATATAAACACTTAGCTATACTAGGTGTCTCTTCAGACCAATTTTCCAAGAGATGGAAAGTAATATTTGTGAGTGTATATGCGTGTGTGTGGCACTATGTTTCGAACCCAGGGATTTGCCAATGCTAAATATGCAGCCTACCAACGAGCTATAATGTCAAGCTTAAGTAATATTTGTTAATGCCTACTACATATCAGGTATATTTAGAATGTGTTTTCAATACTTATTTATATAATCCTCATGCCAATTCTGTGCAGTAAATAAGCCCATTACCCATTTTACAGAAAAGAAAACTGAGACTCAGAGAAATCATGTCACATGTCACCTGCCTGTGGTCACACAGATAAAATCTGCAAAGATAATATTCTAGTGGAAATAGACAATAAATAAGATATTGTAGCCCATCTCTCTTTGCTATGGGGATATATATGTTCCAAGACCACCTGTGAAGTACGGATACTACAGAGTCCTATATATCTTGTTTATTTTTTCCTGTTACATACATATTATAAATTAGGCATTGGTAAGAGATTAACAACTATTAATAATTTAGGATTTTAACACATATTTTAGTATATTTTATAAATATGACCCCTTTCTTAAAATGTGGAATTTTCCACTTAGTACTTTCAAATCATTCATTAGTTGAATAACCATAAGTGAAGAAAGAAAAAAAAGAGATCAATTATAAGAAAAATGCATATCATGACAGAACTGAGGGCCAAGAAATACAACAAATTAAGAAAGGGAATAAGCTGGGCGTGGTGGTACACAACTTCAGTTCCACTCTCAGGAGGCAGAGGCAGACATATCTCTGTGAGACTGAGGCCAGCCTGGTCTACATAGTGAGTTCCAGGCCACCTTGGGCTATAGGGAGACCCTGTCCTGAAAAAAAAAAGAGAGAAGAAAGGGGGTGTCATAGTTAGCTGCAGCTGTCAGCTTGACACACCTGGGAAAAGAGAACCTGAACTGAAGAATTACAGCCATCAGACTGGACTGGGTGTGGGAATGTGTGTGAGGCATTTTCTTAATTGATAATTGATGTAGGAGGAACCAGACCACTGTGAGCTGTGCTACCCTCTTGGCATATGGGGCTAGGCTGGGAAGCAAGGCAGTAAATAGCATTCCTCTATAGTCTCTGCTTCAGTTTCTGCCTCAAACTCCTGCCCTGTCTTTCCTTGTTAATGGACTGTAATCTCTAAGTCAAATAAACTTCCCTCCCTAAGCTGATTTTGGTCAGTGTTTTAAATTGAATTTTTGTGTATTTTTCATACACAACAACATAGTCTTATACCATTCCCCTTCCCCACTGGCACCCTACCATAGCGTGCACACACACACACACACACACACACACACACACACACACACACACTGGATTTCATGCATTCTATCAATTATGTTAAGGCCTATCAAGTCAAGTTAATGTCCCCTGATGTCCCTCAGTACAAGTTCATCCACTAGGGTCTAGGCAGCCTATCTAAAGTCACTCCCTTGAAGAAGATCAGCTCTTCCTCACTCAGCATTATTCAGTTCCCAACAGTTCCTTGGCTACAATTGGGGCCTACTGCCCATTTCCACAGTTCTATGCTAGGATTTTGTCTCGAGTTTGCATGGTCAGTGCTATCATAGCAACGGAGAAGCAAACTAAAACAGAGGGATAAGAAGTACTAAAGGAAGTTCACAAAGAAGTCCTTCTTAAGAAGGTGACATCATGAGTAAAGAAGGGACCCTATCATTTTCATAGAGAAACCAAAGATTTCCCCAAGCTATAGTATCCAAGAATTCACAACCTGTTAGAGAAGACAGACACCTAACACAGATCATTAAAACCCAATGTGGTGAATGTAGCATCAGAGGAGTTATAAGTAAGGGATTTTAATTCAAATGCAGATAAAAGTTTAGAAAACTTCTTAGATACGATGACAGAAGTGAGTCTTATAAAGATGAGTAGGAGGCAGACTAAGAAATAAGAGTGATACTCCCATTTTCCCCATTTCTCACTTGGTAACATCGGTCTCCTACTGTCCTCCTCTCTTGTATTCTTTTCTTCCTTTTACCCTCATGGTTCCTTTCCATATTCCTGCCTCTTACAGTTACTTCAAGATATATACTCACATATAAGAATTTTGTGCTAAGATTCACAAATGAGAGAGAACATACAGTGCTTGTTTTCATGAGTCTGTGTTAACTTCACTTAGTCTAAGTTTCTAGTTCCATCTATTTACTTACAAATTTCATGATTTCATCTTTCATTAGCATTGAGTAGAACTCCATTGTGTAAATGTACCACATATTCATTATCCATTTGTCAATGGGCACTATTTAACTGGGAAGGAATGAGGGAAGGATACACAAGGAACCACAGAGGTAAAGGGGAGCACAAGAGAGGGAAGATAACAGGAGACAGGTACTATCAAGGGGAAAACAGGGAAAATGGGGTACTTTAACTGGGGAGGGAGGAGAGAGGTTAGACATGGAGACAAAGAAGACATAAATAATGCTTAATTGGTGTGAAAACCAAAGGGAAATGTATTAGCTTAAAAATCTATTGAAAAATGCACGTACACTATCTGAACATGAGTGCATAGGTGCTGAAGACTCTATGAAAAGAAACACAGTGCCAGAAAGAAGAAACCTCCCTTCTAGTTGTTGGTCAGGGTAGTCTAAAAGACTCCAAAAATAACACAGGCTATTGCCACAGTCCTTGATTAGCTCCAAGAACATGAAGATAAGACCCTATTGCTGAAGAAAGGACATACTTTGGACACAGGCCTTGGAACAATTGAGCTGGAACTGACAGGGAAGCCTCCTCCAGTTCTAAAGGACACTATGCAAGCTGCTGCTAAGGGAGAAAAATCAACCAGTGGTCCAAACTCAGCTTAAAGTTTAATAACCACAACAACGGCTGGCATAGCAAACTATATTGGTGCAGTAGTGGCACTTTTATCTTGGGGGCAATCAATGGCTACCTAATTTGACTTAAAGTCCTTTCAGTGGGAGGGACCCCATGTGTGGCACTCTAAATATAGCCAAATACACATGGCTAGAGAGGTCATGGATACTAGAGAAAACCCCACCTCTGTCCCATTCCTAGATAAATGTAATGTCTTACTGTATGCTAAGTATGAATCCTTATATTTATAGACAAGTATACCACTCACCACTCATCATTTTTGCAAAAGATGGCGACTATACAGAGTCCCACAACTGGCCAAACACAGAGAAATATGTGAGATGCCCATCCCTATGTGACACATCTACAGTGGAACCTCTACATCTAAAGCTCAAGAAACATAGGACAGGTGGTAGAGGGAATACTAGTGCATCTCTTAACTCTCTCCAGTGAAGCTTCCTCGTGTAATGAAGGATGATACACAGAGAAAGCCTGGCCAAAGCGTAGAGATTAAGCGACTGCAGAGTGCATGTCCGTGGATATGACTCCTATATTAAAACTCACTCACCCACACCTCAGGGACTGTCAGGGAAGAGGGGGGCAGAAAGATTGTAAGAGCCAGGGTTGATGCATGGTCATAAGCAAACAGTCTGCCAGGCCTCTGGGAACATACTCATATGAATTTACAGCAATGATGACAGCATGCACAAGACCCATGCCAACTCAATCAGACAAAAACCCAGAATACAACTGGGGAAATGGGCAGGAGGCCACCACCTTAGGCCATAGTGGCATGGAGAGTTGATCTTCTTAAAGGGAGTAACTATAGATAGGCTGACTAGACTCCAGTTAATGAACTCAAACTATTTGGTTACACAGACTTGACATGATAGGCATTAACATATATGACAGAATTCATGAAATTCAGTGGGGGGTGCTATAAAGTGGTACAGATGGGAGGGGTCTAAATATGATTCAGATGTATTGTATGAAATGCACAAAAATTCAATAAAAATATACATTGAGAAAAAGAGTTCACTATATGTTCTCAGACTTTTTGTATAGTAATTTCAAATAAAAGTAATCACTGATAAAAAGATATAATTGATAAAATATAAGAAATAGGAGGATCTAGCAGAAGAGTAAAGTGTAAGTAATAACCAGTAAGTATAAAGGCCCAAAGGCACGAGATGGCAATGGGGTGACAGACTGCCTTTTAAGGAGTTCACATATTACTAAAATAATGTAGCTAAGAGATTGAGCAAGGCAAGATAAGGATGAATCTCCACTGGGGTACAGGTGACTGCATTCACTGAAGCAAGAATTGTTGAAGGGAGTCAGGTTTGATGGTCCATGCCTATAATCCCAATACTTAGCAGGCTAAATCAGAAGTATCTTATCTTCAAGGCCAGTCTGAGCTACACAGTGAAATTCTATCTCAAAACAGCCAGGTTTGCTGGCATATGCCTTTAAACCCAGCATTCTAGAGGCACAGACAGGTAGATCTCTGAGACTGAGGCCAGCGTGATCTACAATAGAAAGTTTTAGGCCAGCTGGGACTAGAGGAAGACCCTGTCTCAAACCAAACAAAAAAACAAACAAGCAAACCTGCTGAGGACCTTGACCATAGTTGTATCCATAAAAACACAAGAGTAGGTAGAGTTAAAGAAGCAAAGAACAAGGCTTGGAGGTCTACAGCTCAGATGACAGGGTAAATGGAGACATCATCACGAAACCAGGGAATATAAAAGAAGAATTTTGAATGGAGGTAATAATAAACTTGTTTGGCAGTATGAGGGGCATAGGAAAACCAACAAGACTTCTTTTAGTAGCAAGCTCCAAAGACTTCTTTTAGTAGCAAGCTCTATAGCTCGGCACGGAGGATTACAACAGACAGGAGAGATTTTTTTTCTACATAAACCCTAAATTTAGCACCTGTATCCACAAGCTTGGACTAGATCAACCCACAAAAGGGAAGCAACAGCAGACTCTACAGTCAATTATACAGTTTCAATGTATCCCCCTAAAGTTTATGTATTGAAAATCATGAGTCAGCTGTCCTACTTCAGGATAATTTACCAAAAACTAAAATGAGAATCTTGAAGGTATCTGCACTTCCCCAGTCACTGAAGCATTATTCACACGTGCCAGGAATGGGAAAAATACAAATGTCCATTACCAGATGAATGCATAAAGAAAATGTGTCCAAATATGATGGCACATACCTAATTCCACACTTGGAGGTTGAAGTGGAAGGATCCTGAGTTCAAAACGTGTGCTACAGACTGAGACATTCTCAGAAGAAAACAGAAAGGTAAAGAAAATACAGTATGCTCATATGATGGAGTATTTCTCAGCCTTAAAGGAACAAATAATACATGATTACACTTATATGGGACATCTCAACCTGGCAAACGCAAGAAGCAGATAACAGAGTAGCACGACGAATGTCAGGGAAAAAGGAGAAAGGGAAAATGGGAATGTGTCGTTCAAGAATTTCACTTATACAACATATGTTCTAGAAATCTGCTGTACAACATAGCAGTGATAGGCAATAGTTTTGTATTTGTACTTAAAATTTTAAGAGGAGCTGGTCATGGTGATCCCAGCACTCAAAAGGCTGAGGCAAGAAGATAGCCAGTTCTAGAACTGGGCTGCTCAGAAAGACTCTGCCTGAAACAACAATGAAAAACATAAGAAATTACATCTCGTGTTAAGTAATCTTACAAAAATAAAACAGAAGCACACACACAAAAATTGTGCGTAGGTAATAAACATTTTCATTATCTTAACTGTAGTGATGGCCTCACATATCAAAACTACTACATTAAGTACATTTTGTGTACGACAATTATATTTCCATAAACCTGTATATTTAAAAGCCAGTACTTATTCCAAAGTGTTGTGAGCATTAAACTAACATCAGGGATCATAAAATGTATTATTACTCAAAATGGTATTTACACACATTTTTAGTCTTAAATTTACAAACTTTCATTAACATCATTACTCTATTAAAAAATGATGCATGATTTCACAAACAAAACTAAACAAAAATATTTACAAATGTTTGGTAGCAGCATTGCTTATGATAGTAAAAAACAAAACAAACACAAAAACAGAGGCTGGAGAAATGGCTCAGTGGTTGGTTAACAGCACTTGCTGGTCCTCCAGAAGACTTGAGTTCAGTTCCCAGCACCCAAATCAGGTGCCTTACAACTACCTGTAACTCCAGCTCCCAGGGATCTGTGGTGGTTTAAATGAGAATGTCCTCCATAGCCTCCAACTATTTGATACTTGGCCTCATATGGTGGTGCTGTTTGCAGAATTTTAGGAGACGTGGCCCTACTGGAAGAAGCAAGTCACTGGGGGTGGGCTTTGAAAGTCTGCCCTATTTCAAGTCTGTCTGTCTGCTTCCTGCATCTGCTTAAAGATGTGAGTGCTCAGCTTTCTGTTCCAGGCACCCCTACTGCCATTATGGACTCTTCTCCCTCTGGAATCATAAGCCAAATAAATTCTTCCTTCTCTAAGTTCCTTGGTCATGGTGTTGTATCACAGCAACAGAAAAATAAGAGGATCCAACACTTTCTTCTGGCTTCCATAGGCACCTACCCCTACCAGCACACATGCGGCATTCACACATATTCTCTCTCTCTCTCTCTCTCTCTCTCTCTCTCTCTCTCTCTCTCTCTCTCTCTCTCTCTCTCACACACACACACATACAAATTAAATCTTAAAAGAAACTAAATCCAAATATCCATCAGGAGAGGATTGTTTACCTATGGAATGCCCTAACAATTGACTACTGTGCAACTGTTAAAATATATGGTACTTTGATAAGGAACAATCAGAAGTTGTTTGTAATGTATTAAAACTAAATTGAAAATATGCTTTATAATGGTCCCTACTGTGTAGAAAATAAAGGCATGTATAAATGCATGCATGCTTGCATAGACGGAAAGTTATCAGAAAGCCTATGCAAGAAATTTAACAGTTTCCACTTCTGGGGAATTGAGCTGCAAATGATACAGGAATGTAAACTTTTTCATATCTTCGGTATTTTTAAGTTAGTCTTACATAATACTTCTCAACTTAATTTCACAAAATGCTCATGACTGTCATTTTTTTAATTCTATCTAACCTATTCATGAAATGTAAATGAGAGACATGGTGACTCCACATTAAGAGAAATCAGTCCTACAGATTTTGATTAGATAAAAAATCAAGCTCAACTTTAAATCATACCATCCTCTTCAGTCCCTGATTTGTTGGCACAATTCAGGTATTTTCAGATAATCTAAGATATTATAACACAGGGACGCTGACTAGACCCCAGTGGATGAACTTACACTAACTTGACTCAAGAGGACTTAATATATATGATAGAATACATGAAATCTGGTGGGGTAGACTATGGGGGGGGGCGTCCGGATGGGGAGAGAATATAAAGATGATTAAGATGTTTTGTATGAAATGCATAAAAATTCAATAAAAATTGATGTTGACTCTTGATAGTGAAAACAGCATCTGAAATATCTATGTTAAGCAAGATATATTCACCAAGATAAGCATAAACTCAAAACTTATAACAGTGCATCCTATGATCTACTAAACACGCTTATTTTCCAGTGTGTCAGTCTCATATGGTTCTGACTAATTTCATCTAATTATATGCTATAGAGCATTGTTTGTGAAAGAGGCTTCTAGTCAGGCATAGTGGCTCATGCCTATAATCCCAGCACTCCAGAGGCTGAGGCAGAAGGACTGCTCTAAGTTGCAAGCCAGCCTGGGTACAAAGTGAGACTCTGTCTCAAAACCCAAGAGGGGCCAGCAAGATGGACCAGAGGATTTGCTGTGCAAGCCTGACAACCTGAGTTTGATCCCCAGAACCCGCATTGAAGTAAAAGCTAAGAAACAACTCTACAAAGTTGAATTCCTGATTCTCCTGCCTCAACCTCACAAGCACTGGCAACACAATGTGTAATTAAAGGCATGACCCAACATACTCAGTTTTACATGATGCTGGAGGTTTAAATTCAGGGCCTCCTGTATACTAGGCAAGCATCTACTAACTCTCAAATGAGCTACATTCCCCGCCATACAAGCCTGTTTTCTTTTGTCTGCTTTTTGAGACAGGGTCTACATTGTGTAGCCCACGCTGCCCTGGAACTTTCTATAAAGGCCAGGCTGGTCCCAATCTCATGATCTTCCTGCTTCAGTCTCTCCAGTGTTGGAATTGCAAGTATGAGCCACTGTGCATGGCTTCTTTTTCTAAGCATTAATAAACTCTAGATGAACTGTTTAAAAAATAATGGGAAAAAAACTAAAAAAGTGGGGCTTTAGCTATCATAGTCAGCATTTTTGGCCTATCATAATACTTTGCTGTCTAAAGCATCCCAAAATATACAACATCATTTAAAGTTACTGAGCAAAATGGATTTTTTTTTTAGCCTGATGCAGCAATGTGCACTAACTAATGTGACCAGAAATGTGTTTATTTTCCTTGACTAAAGGAACTACCCGGAAATAGGGTTAAATAAAAAGATATAAAATTATACATTTTTACTTTTAATTATTTTTTAAAGAGTCTCACTCCATAGCCCAGGATGGCTTGGAACTCATTATAAAGCCCAGGCTAGACTCAAACATACAGTGACCCATTCTTCTAATTCAGCCTCCCAAAGTGCTGTGATTCCAGGCATGGGCCATTATGCCCAGCTCTAATCACACATTTTAAAAATTATTTTTAATTGTGTGAATGAATGTGCCCATGAGTACCGGTGCTTAAGGAGGCCAGAAGAGGAAGTCAGATCCCCTTGAGCTGGAGTTACAGGAGGTTGTAAAATACCCAATGTGGATATTGGGATCTGAACTCCAGTCCTCTGGAAGAAAGCCACTGAGGCATCTTTCCAGTCCCCTAATCACATTTAAAAAAAATTTTTTTAGCCAGGCGTGGTGGCCCAACCCTTTAATCCCAGGACATGGAAGGCAGAGGCAGGCAGATTACTATGAGTTCCAGGCCAGCCTGTTCTACATAGCGAATTCCAGGCCAGCTTGGGACTACAGGGAGACCCTGTCTCAAAAACACACCCCACCAAAAAATTGAAAAAAAATTAAATTCTAAATTCAATTTAAAACATCTATGACTTCTTATTTCAATACTCAGTGCATGATTGTAAATCCAAGTTTGATTTGCAATATTTTTATATAAATATGAAAAAGAAAGTTGTTGGCTGTGGAGATTAGCACTCAATATAATAACAGTATCTTAGTTGATGGCTTCTAGGGAAGGGAGACTCAGCTTTACTTTAAGGGTGTGGCTGTTTGGTAGGTCAATGACACTAATGAATTTCCCCACACCCATGAGTATATGGTTAGCACAAAGTCAACTCACTGTGATTATTTTTTTTTAAAAAGGAGGACATGAAGTTGAGAGTGGTTGTGAGGTGGAGATGGATCTGGGAGGAACTAGGGGAAGGAGTGGGGATTGAATAAGATCAAAATACTTTGCATGCGTGTATGAAATTCTCAAACAAAACTATTATATTTACAAAAAAGAATGAACTGCCTTTAGAGACAACGTAGAACAGTGGCTACCAGGAACTGGAAGGAGAGGGAAATGAGGACTTTCTGCTTTATGGGTACAGAGTTTATTTGTAAGGTGAAAATATTTCTAGTGATAGATGGTGATGATAGTTATGTAACAGTATGAAGGTACAAAAAGTGACAGAACAAGGTAATCAAAAGTGTTTAAAATGGTAAATTTTATTTTGTCTTTTTAAATGCAAAAATCCCTTTAGATTTTTTTTAGGCTGAGCATTGTGGCATATATCTGTAATCTGAGCACTTTGGAGATTATCAGTAGGAGTTATCAGGAATTCATGATCAACACAGCAAATTTGAAAGCAGCCTAGGCTATGTAAATTCTTTTTTGGTCTTTTTGAGACAGAGTCTCCCTGTAGCCCCAGTTGGCCTGGAACTCACTATAGACCAGGGTGGCCTTGAACTCACAGAGATCCGCCAGCCTCTGCCTCCCGAGTGCTGGGATTAAAGGTATGCTACACCATGCCCGGCTATAAAGTCTTTCTTTAAAAAAAAATATAAATAGATAAATGAACAAAATAAAAACAAAACAAACAGCAAATGGTCATTTCAAAAACTTTTCAGACGTATTTATTATTATTTATTATCATTTTTATACAAAGCACCATTTCTTACCTTTTTTAGACTTATACTCAGCTGGCTTTTTAAAAAATTTTATAACTTTTTATTTTATGTGAACGAGTGTATTGCCTGCATGTATGTAAGTGCACCCATGTCAAGCAATGACCAGAGGTCAGAAGAGGGTGTTAAATCCCCTGGAACTGGAGTTGTGGATGGCTGTTATCCAACATGTGGGTGCTGGGAACCAAACCCGGGTTCTCTGCAAGAATATTCAGTGCTTGGAGCTAGAGAGATGGCTCAGCAGTTAAGAGCACTGACTGCTCTTACAGAGGACCCGGTTTCAATTCCCAGCACCCACATGGCAGCTAACAGTCATCTGTGATTCCAGTTTCAGGGGAATCCAACGCCTTCTTTGAACGTCCGTGGGCACTGCACCACACCCAGTGCACTTATACATATGCAGGCAATACATTCATACACATAAAATTAAAAAAAAAAGAGTAGTCAGTGCTCTTAAGTAGTCACCTCATTCCCCAGCCCCCTCAGCTTGCTCTTTTTAATGAATAATTTTATTGAGGTTTTATGCATTTCATACAATAAATCTTAACCATATTTAGACCTCACTCCCCCATCCACAGCCCCCTATAGTCCTCCCCACCACCAGATTTCGTGTATTCTGTCATATACGGTAAAGGCCTATCCAGTTTCTTGTACCCAGATGTCCCTCAGTTCAAGTTCATCCACTGGAGTCTAGTCAGCCTATCTACATGTCTGTTTTTGTGCCAATACCATGCTGCTTTTATGACTATAGCTCTGTAATATAGTCTGAGATCTGGTATGGTGATCCCCCATACTTGTTCTTATTGCCCAAGATTGTTTTTGCTATCCTGGGTCTTTTGTGATTTCATATAAATTTTAGGATGATTTTTGTCAAGTTCTGTGAAGAATGTCATGGATATTTTGATTGGGAGTGCATTGACTCTATAAATTACTTTTGGTAACATGGTCATCTTCACAATACTGATTCTACCAATCCATGAGCATAGTAGGTCTTTCCATCTCCTAGTGTCTTCCTTTATCTCTTGCTTTAGAGTTTTGAAATTTTCATTGTAGAGATCTTTAATGTCTTTGGTTAGGTTTATTCCTAAATATTTTTTAAGGCTACTAAGAATGGAAGGGTTTCCTCGAATGCTTTTACTGATTGCTTGTTGTTGGTATATAAAAGGCTACTGATTTTTGTAAGTTGATTTTGTATCCTGCCACTTTACTGGAAGTATTAATTCTAACAGTTTTCTATGGGATCGCATATGTATAATATCCTATCATCTGCAAATAGGGATAAATTGACCTCTTCTTTTCCAATTGGTACTCCTTTAAATTCCTTCTCTTGTCTTATTGCTCTTCCAAGAGTTTCAAGTACTAAATTGAAATGGAGTGGAGATAGTGGACAGCACTGTCTGGTTCCTGATTTTTAATGGGAATGCTTCCAGATTTTCTCCATTTAGGATGATGTTGGCAATGGGTTTGTTGTATACAGCTTTAATTATGTTGAGGTATGTTCCCTCCAGACCAATTCATTCTACAACTTTTAACAAGAATTGCATGTTGGATTTCATCAAATGTCTTTCCTGTAACTATGGAGATGACCATGTGTTTTTTGTCTTTAAGTCCACTTGTATGTTTTATAACATTTATTGATTTACATATGTTGAACCATCCCTGAACCTCTGGACTAAAGCAGACTTGATCGTGATGGATGATCTTTTTGATGTGTATGCAGTCTGCAAGTATTTTGTTGAATATGTTCATTAAGGATGTGGGTTTGAAACTTTTTTGCTGTTGTATCTTTACCTGGTTTTGGTATTAGAGTGATACTGGCTTTGTAAAAGGAATTTGGGAGTTCTCCCTCTGTTTCTATCTTTTTGAATATTTTAAACAGTATTGGCTGTAGATTTTCTTTGAATGTCTGGTAGAATTCTGCTGTGAATCCATCTGGGCCTGGGCTTTCTTCAGTCGAGAGGTATTTTATCACTATCTCAATTTCCTTATTTGTTATAGGTCTGTTTAGACTGTTGATCTCCTCTTGGTTTAACCTTGGTGGTGACCAAGAGACTTCTGAATTAAAATGACATACTACACGAAATGAACCTAACTGATATATACAGAATATCCCACCCAACCACTAAAGAATACACTTTATACTCAGCAGCTCATGCAAGTTATTCTAAAATTGACCACATTCTGGGGCCCAAAACAAATCTCAATAAATACAAAAATTTTAAATAATTCCATGCCTTCTATCAGACCAAAGTGCAATAAAGCTCATAATCAACAGCAAAAGATGCTCTAGTAAATACAAAAACTCATGGAAATTAAACAACACACTCCTGAATCATGAATGGGTCAAAGAAGATTTTAAGAAATAAATAAAAGTACTGCTGGAACAAAATGAAAACAAGAACACAACCGAACAAAACCTCTGGGATACCCTAAAAGCAGTCTTAAGAGGGAATTTTATAGTTCTTAGTGCCTACATTGAAAAATTAAAAAGAGCACAGGTAAACAACTTGACAGTACAACTCAAGACACTGGAAAGGCAAGAACAAACCAACCCCAACCCTAGAGACGAGAAGAAATAACAAAACTCAGAGCAGCAACTAATAAATGGAAACAAAGAAAATAATACAAAAAAAAGTCAATGAATCTAAGGGATGGTTCTTTGAAAGGTTAAATAAGACTGACAGACCTTTAGCCCAGTTAACCAAAAGAAAGAGCAAATTCAAATCAACAAAATTAGAGACGAAAAGGGAAACATCATAACAGACACCAAAAAAAATCCAAAACATTGCTAGGGAATACTTTAAAAATCCATACTCCATTAAATTTGAAAACCTAAAAGAAATGATGAATTTCTAAAAAAGATTATA
>NW_008358534.1:3850996-3875204 GCF_000622305.1 Nannospalax galili | reverse complement strand
TATCTGTGTGAGTGTATGCCATATGTGTGCCAGTGCCTGCAGAGGCCAGAACTGGAATTATGGTTGTGTGTGAGTTGCATGATGTGAGGATGCAAACCGAACTTGGGTATTGTGGAAGAGCAGCAAGCACTTTTAGCTATTCAGCTATCTCTGAAGTCTAAAACATTTTTTTTTACATTTTTATTTTATGTGTATGTGTGTATTGCCTGCATGTAGGTAAGTGCACCCATGTCATGCAATGCTCTCGGAGGATAAAAGAGGCTGATGGATCCCCTGGAACTGGCATTACAGACAGTTGTTAGCTGCCATGTGGGTGCTGGGATTCGAACCTGGGTCTTCTGCAAGAACAGCCAGTGTTCTTCACCCCTGAACCATCTTTCCATCCCTAAAACATTTTTAAAAGCCAGGTGGATAATAGAATGCAGCCAGAGAGTCTTGAACTAAGATTTGCTATCATTCCAATTCCATGTACTTGTGATCCAATAAGAACACAGTGGAGACTGGATAGATTGTCTGGATAACTTCCTGTTCTATTCCTAATAAACAATGTGATTTAGGCAAATCTTTTAATGTCTCTGGGCCTCGGTTTCTTATTTGTAAAATAAAACACAGAAAATATCTCTCTCATTGTTTTTTTCCCTAATTATTCAATGAAGATAGTAACTGTACATTGCACATCACAGGGACTAGAATATTAAAAAAGCACTCAATGCCGGGTGTGGTGGCGCACACTTTTAATCCCAGCACTTGGGAGGCAGAGGCAGGCAGATCTTTCTGAGTTCCAGACCAGCCTGGTCTACATAGTGAGTTCCAGGACAGCTGGGGCTACAAGGAGAACCTGTCTCAAAAAGACAAAAAGAAAAAAAAGCACTCAATGAAACTTAGCAATACTGCCTGATGGCACATACCTATTAAACCATCTATTCGGATGGGGTGACTTCCAGTTCCAGGGACTGTCTGGGCTACAGAGTGAGTTCAAGGCCAGCTTGAGCAACTTTGATCATTTTATTAAACTTAAAATTCAGTTATCTTAAATTTCTTTTAACCAGGAGATTGATTTCACATGAAGATATAACATTCTGGAAATAAGTATTTGAAACATGACTTCTGGTTGCATTACTCAAGTTATAAGCTTATAACATGAACACTGATAAATAAATATGCACCAAAGAAGTAAAAGTTTTACATGATTAGTTAGCAAATGCATATGGAAACTATTGAGTATTGATTCAACAGAAAAACAAATGGTCAGTTTTTACGTTCCTCAGTATTAAATTACATTGTGCAGGATAGTGCATTCATTAAAAGGAGAAATTGGATATTTCTATTTAATATTTGCAGAAATTTGTTCACTGTTTTATCTAATACATTCCCAACAGGGAATATGGACCTAATAAAACTAAAAATAAAAATCTTTGGAAAACTATTGAAAAATCATTGAAGCTCATTTTTTTTCTATTATTTTACAATGTTATAAAAGAAGGAATTATAATCATTGACATTTCAAAGACAAATTTACAAACTTCATATTATTTACAAACCATAGTAAAAACTATTAAAAGGTAAATTTTAATTTGACATTCAAGTATTCCTTAAGAGAATATAAAGTAATAATCACCAACTATTGTAACTGGAAACAAATATCAAAATCTTCTCTACAGACAGAAGATAAAAAGTGGCCAAGAACCAGTAACTGGGCAAATTTAGACTAATCAATTTTTGGTTTATCTAAAAGTACACATTTTGAAAACATTTTGGAATATTTTAACGATTTACAGAACTCATCAAGTTAGTAAATATATTAGTTTATTTAATTTTAAACTTCATGATTATGAAGCCTACCTATTTAGGAATATAAAGAAAAATAATTCTGTAGTTCTCAATTCTCTGGAGTAGTCATTACAAAATATTTTAATGCCCCATGAGTTTATCAGCCTATTACAAAACAAAATCAAAAGTAATGAAATAAGGCACTTCAAATAACTTTCATTATAATAATGAAAATACCTTTCTATATAATCAAAGCCTTCTCCATGATAGTAAGATAAAATGACTAAGAGAAAAGAAAAGGAAAAAGAGACTGGCATTTCATTAAAATTAAGCCTCTCTATGAAAGGCAGAAATTTAACCTGGAAGCCTCAATAGTAAAACAAATTCACAATATTTAGATAGCAAGTAAGATTACAGCAGAGAAAATTTAGGCAGTTACAGTCCAGCCCCCAAAGAGACCCAATGTTCATTTTAAATGCTGGTTATTAACAGCCCAAAGTAAACCAAATAAAGACCTTTCATAACATATCTCATATAAAAATAAAAAACAATGCAACAAGATAAACAGACTAAAGTACTTTTACTTTTAGCTTACATGACTGAAGTATTTTTGAGTATAAATAATAAAGGCCTAATTTATGTTCACTAGGTATTCTTAAAAGTTCTAGGAGCAAAATAAGTTTTATATGGCCTTGGGATTTTAATTTAAAAATTGTTTATCATTAAGGCAAATGCTTTCCAAATGATACCAAATTCATGGGTCAGGTTTTTTTTCTTTTTTCTTTTCTGGTCTTTTTGAGACAAGGTCTCCCTATAGCCCAGCTGGCCAAGACTACTCAAGGGAAATTTCTAAAATATTTAGTAAATTGATTATTATAAAGTAAAACAATAAAGTTAACATGACTAATAATTTTTAAAATGCCAGTTTGCTGGACATGGTGGTGGAGGGATAGCACAGCTGTTAAAAGACTAAGACTAACAATCAAAACATTTTTTAAAAAGTAAAAAGTCAAAAAAGAGAATTGGGAATCTAGTGATAGAGCACTTACTTAGCATATCCAAGGCCCTAGTTTCAGGCCCTAGTACCACAAAAATAAACCTTTGCTATTATTAGTATTTCCATAAATATGAAAAGTTGACTTTTTCAAACAAAAGGAATGTTATCTATTGCGATTTTGGCAAAGATGTAAGAGGATAAATGAATGTGTGCTGCTTTATGTCAACACTTACTGTCATATTCTACTCTGTCACCAACCAATTAATTATGAGGATATGCGGGCCCTAGTTTGAATGGAAACTTCTTAAAGTGTGCTTTTTGACACTATCTGAAGGAGAATTCCCAGGGAAAGTATTCAAAATACATAACTCTGTGACCCAAAGCTAAAACTTAGTGAATCCCAGTCTCAGAGGGTAAGGCAGTAGACTCATGTATTAGCTGGAAACAAACATACTGGGAGCAGTTTGAAGGAGCAGGAAGGGAAAGATGAAAAATACCTGGCTCTATAGTGACACTTATTTCTTCCATTTTGGTTAAATTAAATAGCAATTATCAGTACATGGATCCTGACATCTATTTCCATGACTACCTAAAGGTCTTATCTAATTTTATCTACTTCCCTCTATCATGCACCCCTTAAATCTCAGCCCTTAATATCAGCATTTGCTTCTACTGTGGAAAGTGAAGATTAACTCAACTGTCATGTTCTCAGATTAAAACAGTACAATTTAAGATTTATCTATGTAGTTTCTCACATGGTCACTAAAATCTTAGTATTGTTCTCCTCATGCTCTTTGGGAAAGAAAACACCAATGAAGAACTTTCTTTGGAATTCCCCAAGTATCAACCTGGGGATATTTTTGAGAAAAAGAATCCTGGAGCATTAATCTGGAGAACACCTTGATGTGGGATTTCTTGAGACACCAGAGGATAAGGTTGGAAAATGGAAAAGTCTTAAGTCACCTCTGAATATTTTTTCTTTGAGAAACATTTTTACCTCATTCTTCCTTCAAGCTGAATAACTGAAGAGCCACCTTTCACATTTTACTTGAAATAAAAACACATTACTTCATCTGCAGTATGAGAAACTAGCAGAAGAGTTAAACTGCTGACCATCAGTCACTAAATTTTTCTATACTGCTTAGGTTCTAACAAGAAGTAGAATAGTCTAGGAAAAGCAGCAGCAATAATACATTATTGAATCTCATCCCACTCACCCCCCAAAGGAACATATGAGAAAAGTTGCTGATAGAAGTGTCAAGAGAAACAAAAAGCTACTGTCAATTTAATAAGACCAGTAATAAAAAGTGTGATTTTGCCAAAAGATTATTATGCATAAGAGACCCTAGACAAAAATCACTATCTCTAGAAGGACCTTCCCAACTTCACTATTTTTCAAGTGTACTTTCCAAATGACAATAATAGAAACAGGAATAAAACGCCATAATGAGGCCGGAAAGATGGCTCATTTGGTAAAGAAAGGCACCTACCACCAAGCCTCATGACCTGAGTATGATCTCCAGGACCCACATAGTGGAAGAGGTGAACCAACTCCCACAAGTTGTGATCTGACCTCCACATGTACACTGTGGTATGCATGCGCACACACATGCACAAAATAAATAAATGAAAAAATGTATTTTTTTAAATGCTAAATTGGACACAGAGCACAAGAGTGGGAGAAATAAATTCTACTCCAAGTACGACAAGGAAGAGACACACAAGACTGAACAACCCAAAAGAAATGACAAATATCTGACCTACACCTAAGACTTAACTGATGAATGTGATGGGTGATGAATCCATAAAAAGGAAATAACAGGAGCCAAATACCTAGAGGCATCTGAGGTATCTACAAGCTTGTAAACAATGGTGAGAAATTACGTTACTGGAGAGGAGTCTTAGGAAAGAGATTTTAAATGTAGGCCTGAGAAAACCAGTTAGTATAGTTGAAAAAGGAACTACAATCAGTATATCAAAATGAACAATTTCTGGGGCTTTGAAGTACAGCATGGATAGTGATGAAAGGATTCATTTCATTATGATAATCATTACACTATACATACATAAAATCATTATATTGTGCACTTTAAATACAACTTTTATTTCTAAATTACTTTTAAAAGTATTATAAAGTTTGTTTTAAAAGCAAAATTTATGTCATGGAGGTGTAGATAGTGATGAAGTGTATGTTTAGTGCACGGAAGTCAGTCCTCAGCACCAAAAGAGAAAATAAAATTAACAATATAATAGAAAAGAAAACCTAAGGAAATCATAGCAACCCTAGTCTTTAGCATACAGTTATAGAAAGGATGGCACATTTTAAAACACTCTCTAGATGAAGAAATGTAAGAAGTAACTCTTTTAAAATTCAAGATTATGTTATTTGGGGGGAGGGGAATGAGATAAGAGTATCTGGCGGGATTTGGGAGATAACTAGCAAAGTTCTATTTCTTTTCAAAATTATTTTTTATGTGTATGAGTGTACTGCCTGCCTTTAAGTGTACTCATGTTGTGCAATGCCCACGGAAGTCAGAAGAGGACATCGGATCACCTGGGACAGGAGTTGCAGATGGTTGTTAGCTGCCATGTGGATGCTGGGAACTGAACCTGGGTCCTCTGCAAGAGCAGCCGGTGCTCTTAACACCTGAGTCATCACTCCAGACCCCCTGTTCTTTTTTTAAATGAATGATGTTTTCAATATTTTTGCCTTGTAGTATTGTTTCCAAGTTACACTTTGACTTTTTTAAAGTCTTTCTGTTCTTTTACAATGGAAAAAAAAAAAAACCACTATAATGATCCTGGATAGTAGTCTGGTTCACAGAAGGAACGAGAAAAGTAGGAAAGAAGTTATTGCTTTTACATTCAAGATGATGAGGACCAGGACAAGGACAGTCAGTATAAGTGAGAAGACAGAACTAAACCAATTTCAGAAGCATCTTGAAAACAACTTCCACAAGCTTCTAAAAGGTTCCCCATAGGAGAAAGTTTGGAGGAGAAGACACAATGAACAATTTCAGCTTTGGAAATTCTGAATATAAAATATCTTTGGGAATTCAAATGCCACGTTCCCAATTTCTTAAATTATGGATTCCCCTTTCCTTCTACATAAATAGCAATATTATATTCTCTATTAGCCACAATTCAATTCATGTTTTTGGTTTTTAAATAGACTGGGAAGTAAAGAAGTATCACTTTTGTTAACAGGACAAGATTTGGAAAAGAAAGGGGGCTGATGGTTAGAAAAGAGCACAAATACATATAAAGGAGAATGTCTATGGAGAAATTACCATCTGTTAGTAGTAAAATACAAAAGTAAAAGAGATTATATCCATATGAACAATGCCACTAAAAAAGAAAAGAGGACATAAAAGTAAGAGCTATTGACTCAAAGAGTTTCCTAATCTAACTGGCAAAGCTCATAGGAAACAGAATGCATCATGCATTCATCTTATTTTCATGTCTAGGACTTTCTGAAATTAGGCGTGTGAAACCTTAAAGAACCAAAATTTGAAGATGCTACTAATTTGAATATGAAATAGGAACATCAGAGGTAAATCAGTGGGGAAGAGAAGAAAAGATATTCTATACTAGGTTGGAACATAATGGAGGAGCAGACAATTTTACTTATCTACAGGTCAAAACAAACTGTCCTCACTTGAGAGACAAGACGGAGATCAGCAGTTATGTATTAGATTAATTACAATATAGGCCCTGGCAGCTGAGGTCCTTAGACTGCTGTGCAGTGAGTGTTATCACAGAACAGGTATTCAACAAATGCATGAGCAACTGACCATAATACTCAACTAGAAATATTAAGATTTTAGTCTCAGAATCCTGCTTCTACTATATAATAAAGTCTAGATACCATTTACTGAGCACAGCTGAAACCTTCAGCAAGTACTCTCTGATTAAATCCTTACAGCAATAACTTCTTTCCTAGTTTTCTCGTTCCTTCCCATGAGGTGGGGACTATTATTCATTCTCATGTTACAAATGAAGGTACTTGCTTCCCTTCAAGTGATAACTGGGGAAACAAGACATAAAGAACACTGGATAAGGCTGACTTAAGCCTGGGGAAGAGGAGCACCTATCTTATATTAGTCTATTTCCACCAAAGTAGAATATTTCATAGTGACCACCAGGGGCCAAATCTCTAGTTGCTGAGAGATTGTTTTTCCAAGCTTTATCTACAGCCATGTTTATGTCCTATAGCAAAATGTGGTGGTGGTAGATAGCTGATAGTAAAGATGTGGGATTCTGCTCAGTTCTGTGTTCCTTTCCATGAAAAATATGAACAACATCTGGCAAAGTCAACAAATGCCAAGAAGACTGTGCCATGACTAACTCATACATCACAAAGTGGATTATCAACATTGGACAAATTCTATTAAAAATTACAGTTCAGTTGTACTAAATACTAAATATATATAAGCAATTAGGTAAGACTTTGAAAACGGTTTTATGGAAATTTCTATTTGGGTAGTTGTTGTTATAGGAGATAAGATCTTTATCTCATTTTTCCTGGCAACAGTAAAATTTCAGTTTCATCAACTGTTTCCTCTCAAGAAAGAAGGTTTTTTTCTGGAAATAACCAAACACTGTTTTCAACAAAGTTCTCAAACACAATTCAACTATGAGGAAGATGTTCCTTTTTCTCACTTTTTTGTATCATAATAAACTTTCCCTAAAATAGAGGGGGGAGGGAAGGAGGAAGGAGGGAAGAGGGACAGGACATTAAATCCTTTACTCCTCTCCATGTATGGTTTTGCTCAAGCAGTTCATGCTGTATCAATTATCATCTCCCTAAACTGCCTGTGTCCTACCTATGTGTTCCTTCAACAAATATTTCCTGAGTATCTACCAGATGTTTGGTGGTAAGGGTACAAACTGATAAATCATCAGGCATACATTAAGGGTAATTATTATAAGGGTTGTGATCATTGGGAATATTGAGAATTCCTTCAAGGAAAAGTTTCCTGGAAGAAGAAAATTTTAAAGTAGGTAATTTAACAACACGTAAATAGAAGAAGATAAGACATTTATGGCAGTCAAGTGGAAGCAAATCAAAGCCATCCAACTATTAGGAGCCCAACTCTTCAACAATCTATTGCCTCAGAAAAAACATCCTAACATTTGTGATGAATTGACACCTTCAATGAGGTGCTCCCAATGACTGAGTACAGTTGGGATACTAAGGAAGAACTGTTTCTAGAAGATACAAGATGCCACTGAAAGCTGGTTTGGGACTCACTAGTAGCTTTACTAATTCTTTCTTGAAGTACACAGAAGTATAGAAATTTTTTGCCTAACCAAGTTTCTCCCCTTCACTAGGTTTCATATTTCTATCAAGTACTAATGGCATATTCACTCGTCCCAACTCCCTCACCACTCTCTTCCACAGAACTTTTTCTCCCTTAAAATATCTTGCCAGTTTTTCAAAGGGTCCAAGATAAGTAAACACTCAGAGGTATGAAAAATCACGACTGGCCTGAGCACCTCATGGAGAGGTATGTGCCTGGACTGTTGAGTGCAGATGAGGTCCCAAGCAGAACATGAGCCCCCCAAAAGGGAATAATTTATATGTGCAGATAAGAAATCTGAATCTGACCTTCTAAAAAAAAAAGATGAAGCTGCCAGAAAGTTTTAAGCAAGGAAAGGGCATGTATTAGGGTCTTTTATTAAATCTGCAACATAATGAAGAATGGTCTAGAGGAAGCAGAAAACATAAGCAACTCCATATATGCTTCCATCTTTTCTATTAGCTTGTAAAGTCCTTAAGAATGGAATCATAATTTTTATTCAGTAAAAAAAACAATCTCCATTCTCTTCTAGGGCTTAGAATAGTGTTGAGCACTAAGCATCCTCTCATGAGGTCATATTAAAACTACAAGGCTGGGCCTCACTGTACTCTTCAATATTTTAGCTAAAGTTACTCAGAAGTTTAGTTACTAATTTTTGAACTTTCTTGCTTGGGCACTGGAACCCTTTTTCTAGCCAATCTAGAAAGGGATAGTTATATGCATAAAGAGTTATCAGAAGTTATTCCCAACACTTTATCTCTCATCAAATAGTCATTTTATGAACTCCTTGGGAGAGGAACAACTAATCACATTAGTTTGTTCTAATTGTGGGGACAAATCATTAGGCATTTCGTTTTTAAATATCTATCAAATCAGTGAGGTTAAGAGAGTCAGGTTTGAGACCCAAAAACTTATCCAAACAACAAGAAACAAAAATAAATTTTAAAAAATTTTAAAGTCAAAACATCAGGTTCTGGATAATAACTAAATGTTCACTTATCTATGGGAAAGCATCCCTCTAGGATCTGTTTTTTCTTTATTAAAGTAGAAACAACAAAACACACAAAAGAGCAGAAATAAGATCTATCACCAACTGACATAAAAAGTAAAAAGATAATTAAATGAGAAGACATGGCCCATGTACTTTCAAATCACTAAATATAAATTTTAGGGCTTGGGATAGATCTCAATTGGTAGAGTGCTTATCCACCATATACGAATTCCTGAATTTGATATCCATAAATGAAGCATGGTGGCACATGTTTATAATCCCAGCACTTGATAGGTGAACATACTAACATCAAAAGTTCAAGATCATCCTTGGCTACATAGTGAATTTGAAGCCAGCCTGATATACATGTGACCCTTCTAAAAAAAAAAAAAAGGCAAAGTGAATTTTACAAATTAAATATATTACTGGGGACCAAGATAAATCAAAAGAGCCCAAACCTAAAGATCATCCCAAAACAAAAAACATGTTGAATTTCTGAACAAATATGATGAGCAAAACTTACTGACTGCATTCACTGAGACATCAGCTTGCTTGAACCACAGTTCGAGCTATAAGCTTAACATATTTACTTGAGGATTTTGGGTATAGAAGACAGAGTACTAATCATAAATTCTGATTTTTAGCAACACCAAGGGACAGTGTGATACTGTGAAAAACAATCCATCAATACAACTGATTTTCCATTAATTCTATGTGTCAAGCAGCCTACATTTAGTTGGAAGGGTACTACTATAAAATCAAATAATGGTGGAAATCAATTTCCAGAAGGCTATGCACTGGTGGGCTTGGAGCCAATTGTTCTAACGTCCTGGTCCTGGTCCATTTTATGTACTTTTTCTAAGTCAGCCTTTTTTGGATTCCTACCTCCTTTGAATTGACTGAGGAAAACACAAACTTCTTGGGTCCTACTTGTGATTACCAAAATAACCTTACTGAAAATGCAATCGTTTACCTTGAGACAGCCTGAAATGCCTTTTGTTTGTTAGAAAAGAGTCTCAGGGGTCTGCATGACTCAGGGAATAAAATGTCATTCCCTGTCCTTTGGGTTGAAGTAACCACTTCTAGACAAGAAGAAAACTCCAAAACACTCACTTGTGCTTTTAATGTGTGTGTGTGTGTGTGTGTGTGTGTGTGTGTTGTTCTGCCTTGAAAATGTAGAGGAACTCATGCTTAACTTTATAAAGTTGCCCAAGGCTGTTTTGCAAAAGAAACAACTACAAAATCATTCTAAGTTTCATTTGGCAATTTAAAAAAACTTAATTATTTTCAGTTGTGAAATGTATTAATGGTAGAAAAATCAATGAGATGAGTAGGCACAACTAAACTTTACATATATTTTCTGTATTCTTAAGAATCCTATGTTGCTGGTAGTAGTGTCGTATCTGCAGTCCTAGCATTCAGAAAATTGAGATAAGAGGACTGCCAAAATTTCATGACCAGTCATGGCTGCATACTTAGTTCCAGGCCAGCCTGGGCTACATAGTAAGTTCCAGATCAGCCTGCTCTATAGTGTGAGACTGTTCTAACAAAAATACAAGTTAATATTCTACACTGCTGCAAGGGTTGTTTTTTGTTTGTTTGTTTTTTGCTTTTTTTTGGAAATGTGGGCCAGGAATGAATCCTATCAAGTAAATGACAGATCCGAGATCTAAATCAAGATACTTAAAGCTCAGATTTATAGATAGCAATGAAAGGTGCATGAAAGAGTCACCTTTCAAATAGCTGTTTTCCCCTCCTCCTCTCAGAAATTCACAAAGTGATTCTAAAACTTTATCCTATTGTAGACACTTGTACAACCACATTTGTTGCTGCTCTTTTCACAATAGCTAAGAGATGGAAGCAACCTAAGTGTCCCTCAACTGACGAGTGGTTAACAAAAATGTGGTATATTTACACAATGGAGTTCTATTCAGCAGTAAAAAAAAAAAGATGAAACAATTAAATTTGCAGGTAAATGGATGGATCTAGAAACTGTTATACTAAGTGAAGTAACACAGACCCAGGGGGAAAAAAAAAATCAACTTATGTTCTCCCTCATATGTGGATCCCAGAACTAAATCCTTTTAAATTCCAGGTCCATTTAATAAGATGATGATATACAGAAATCCCTTCTGCATGAAATAATTACCATCATCATGACTTCAGCTGAGCCTGATCACTAAACATAGTCACAATTGGGCTTGTTGACAGTTGTGCTCATTCATTAAAGGAGTTCCAAGCAGGGTCACTGGAGCCTCACCTGAGTTTCCAGCCACTCTTCCCAGCCAACTAGTCCAGCCTTGGAAGACAAAAGAAAAATGAGGAGGAACCCAATAGAGGGATGCTTTTGGAAGCCCTTGTCAAGAAACTCCAATGGACTCTCATATGAACATTTGAAAATTGCCCTGTTCTGACTTTTTTCTCATTCCTTGTCTAGAACTTGTAATGCTAATTACTCTTGCCTTTATTCTCCTTCACGTGTCCCATTCATGATTCAAGGAATTTCTTCTCCCCTTAGAGACAAAAGTTATGCAATTTGGGAGTCTTTTAAATAGACCCACTGAAGGGGTACTCCAATTGCCCCACCCTGCGTCCCTGTTCAGCAAGCATGGAAGAAGCCAGGGCGGTCAGTGTCCCTATTCCCTATTGGCAATCTGAGTAACCCCTTCAGAGGATGGTGTGATAAGAATAGGACGTAGGAACCGGCTAGGCAGTTAGGGTAAAAAGACCCCAAATAAATGTAGCCAGTTTCTTGGCTAAAAGTCAAAATGTCCTTGGATCTGTTAGCAACATACTGTTCCAAGGCCAAAAATGTTGAAAGTATTTGGGAGCTTGTATCTAATCCTTAAAAGATTTTAGGGTTACCTCTACAGAGGGGGAAATGTTGGAGGGGAGGGAGTGGGCATGGATTTGATCAAAATACCTTATATGCATGTATGAAATCTCAATAAAATTTTGGTAAAAACTAAAAAAAAAAAAACTTATATGGGAAACAAGAACATATATGTAATCTAGGACAACCCTTGTTTTTGTGCATGGTACTGGGGATTGAACTGAGGATCTCAAGCATGCTAGGCAAGTACTCTTAACAGTGAGCTATAACCCACCTCAACTCAAACAATTGTGAAGAAGAGATATGAAACTACTCATTATCGATTGATTTAAAAAACACTTTATAATATTCAAGACAGTGTGCCATTAGCAAAATGATAAACATAGAGCTCAGTGGAACTGACTGGAGTCCAAAAATTGATACATACAATTAACTACTTTTTCACAAATATGTCAAGTTAATTCAACAGACAAAGGGTAGTTTTTTTCAACAAATAATACTGAAATGGCTAGAAACAGTCAGTGGCAGAAGCCTTTAATCCAAGCACTGGGGAGGCAGAGACAGACAGATCTCTGTGAATTCCAGGTCAGTCTGGCCTACACAGATTTCTATACCACGTGGGGTTAAAAAACAAGACCCTGTCCTGCCTCAAGGAAACAGAACAGAACAGAACAGAACAGAACAGAACAGAACAGAACAAAACAAAACAAAACAAGAAACTTTAACCTATTTCTCATGTTATGCATAAAAATCAACTTCAAGTGGATCGTACACTGAAATGTAAACACTTGAACTCTAAAACTTCAGCAATAATCTATTTATGATCTTGGATCAGGTAAATACTTCTTAGTAAATTCATGAACACTAAGAGAAAAACCTGAAAAATACCATTATACAAAACTTAAAAGCTTCCATTTCTTTTGAAAAATGGTGTTAAAAAATAAAAAAGACAGGGGCTAAAGAGACACTCAGCAGTTAAGAGCACTGGCTGCTCTTGCAGAAGATCTGGGTTTGATTCCCAGCCCCGACATGGCAGCTAACAACATCCGTAACTACAATTCCAGAGGAATCCAATACCTCTTCTGACCTCCACGGGCATTGCGTTAACATGTGTGCACTTACAGCAATACACATTAAAAAAAAATAAAATATATCAATAAAATAAAATAAAATAAAAAGACAGACACTGACAAGATTTCTCAGTGGGTAAGTGCACTTGCTGCCAAGTCTGGAGACCTGAATTTGATCCCCAGAACCTATATGCTGGAAGGAGAGAACTAACTCCTGTAAGTTGTTTTCTGACCTCCACATATGCACCATGGAATGTGCACATTTACCCTCTACAAAAACCCCTCCCTTCCCCCCTTTCTCCCCCCCAACACATACGCATACATACACAAAATGAGTAATATAAAAAATAAAATATAAAAATAATAAAAAGACAAGTCACGGATTGGGAAAGCATTTACAAAACACATACTTGATAAAGGATTAGTAGCCAAATACATCAAAAAATCTCAAAATTGTATAACTGGAAGCATCCACCAAAACAAATGTCAACAAACACTAGCTCAAAGTTACCAGTAATTTGGGGGCTGGCACAATAGCTCAGCAGGTAAAGGTGCCTGTCACTAAGCTTGAATTCCATCCCTGGGACTCACATGGTGGAAGGAGAGAACCACTATATGCTGTCTTTTGACTGCAGGCGCGCGCGCGCACACACACACACACACACACACAAACATGTAATAAAATATTTGCATGACACGGGTACACTTACGTGCATGCAGGCAATACACTCATATGCACTAAAAAATAAAAAAAATTAAAAATATTAGTTATAAGGGAAAAGGTAGAATAATTAAAATGAGAACTCACTTTGACCTACAAGCCATTTCTTCACTAAATTTTTTAAAGACAGATTGTAAAAGGACATGGAGCAGCTAGAACCTTATACATTGCTATTCAGAGCCAAAAATGGCATGGCATTTTGAGAAGTGTGGTAAATGTCTATAAAGGTAAACACATATAATAAAACCTAGTCATTCTGAAATTATGTTTTTACCTAAGTGAAAGAGAGATATGCCTGCATAAAAACCTAAACACAAATATTTACAACTTTATAAATAACCACCCAAAACTGATGTACATCAACTGTTGAATAAACAAATAGTAATACAACCACATAGCAGAGATTCTACTAGTCAATGAAAGGTAGCAAACTAGATAGATAGGAATGATATGCATGATCTTCAGAAGCATTACACTAAAGTTAGACTCAAGGGTTATATTTTGATTCCATTAATACAAAGCCCCAGAAATGAAAAATAATGACATAAATCAAATTAGAGATTTCCCATTCGGAATGACTATTTTCAAGAGAACAAATGATACCAAATGCTGGAGAGGATGTGGAGAAAGGGGAACACTCATTCACTGCTAGTGGGATTGCAAACTCATGGAACCCCTATGAAAACCAGTGTGGAGAACTCTTAAAAATTCTAAAAATGAACCTACCATTTGACCACTTCTTGGCATATGCACAAAGGACTCATCCTATTGCAGAGATACCTGTACATCCGTGTTTGTTGCTGGTCTTTTCACAATAGCTAAGAGATGGAAGGAACATAAATGTCCCTTAACTGATGAGTGGATAATGAAAATGTGGTGTATTTACTAAGTGGAGTTTTACACAGTAGTAAAAAAAAAGATGAAATCATGAAATTTGCATGTAAGTGGATGGAACTAGAAACTGTTATACTACGTGAAGTAACACAGACTCAAAAAAGCAAAACAAAACAAAAATGATGTATATTCTCCCTTATATGTGGATCCTAGTACCAAATCCTTATATGTGAGTATGTATCCTGACGTAACTGCAGGAACCAGGATAATGAAAATTATACCAGGGAATACCAGGGAAGTAAATGGAAAGAAGGAACCTGAGAGAGAAGAACAGTAGGAGACAGGTGTTACTAATGGAAAAATGGGTAAAATAGGAGTATTTAAATGGGAGGAGGGAGGGAGTAACTTTAGGGATAAAGAGAAAGAAGGAGCTCAAGAGAACTGGGACCAGAGACTGGTATTAGCATGGGAGAAATGGGGAAAAAGGGGACACTTTAAATGGGGAAGTCATGGTGCCAAGAGTTAGAAAGGGAGAGAGAGGGATAAATAATGCCCAGCTAGTATAAAAAAAAAAAAACAGAAGAAATCATATTAGTCTAACAACCTGATTACAAATTACACATACAATAACTTTAAATGAGTCCACAAGGACTACATAACAAGAAACAGTGCCAGACAGGAGAAACCTTCCTTTGAGTTGTTGGCCATCTATTGGTGATCCAAGAGATTCCCAAAATTACACAGGCTATTGGCACAGCCCTTGATTGCCTCCCAGAAATTGATGGTAAGACCCTAATGCTGAAGACAGAACATACTTTGGACACAGGAATTGGAGAAATGGAGCTGGAACTGACCTGGAAGCCACTTCCCCTGAAGGTTAGCTACCACAGCTTTAGAAAGTACTATTCAAGGGTCTAAGGGAGACCGTCAATCGATGATCCAACACCAGCTTCAAGACCAAAAACCACATCAATGACTTGCACAGCAAACAACACTGACGCAGTAGTGGCACTTTTATCTTGGGGACAATCAACAGCTACCTAATTGGACAAAAAGCCCACTCAATGGGAGGAAACACATGTGTGGTACTATAAACATAGCCAAATACACATGACTGGAGAGGTCACAGATCTTAGAGAAAACCCCAAAACTGTCACATCCGTAGATTAAATGTAATTTCTTACTATGTGCAAAATATGTATACCTTATATTTACAAATATCCTAGTCACCACTCATCAAAGAAGCTCATTTTGTACCAGTTGGAGACTATTACCAAGTACCAAAACTAGTCACATATGGACATTGTCTGTGAATTGCCCAGGCCTAAGTGGCACAACTATGGTGCAACCTCTGCACCTAAGGCTCACGAATCATAGAACAAGGGGTAAAGAAGACAACAATGAATATCTCAGTTCTCTTCAGTGAAACTTCCTCATGCAACAGAGGGCCAGGAACACAAAAGGTCACAAATGGCCAAAGTGTGGAAACTAAGAATCTGCAGAATTCTGGTCCTTAGACCGGATTCCTACATTAATCTACACACACCCAGGACTCAGGGACCATTGCGGAAGAGGGGGCAGAAAGATTGTAAGAGTCAGGGAGGAGGTGCATGACCATATGGAAATAAGAGTCCTACAAACTCCTGGGACCTTGCTCATATGAACCTATAGCAATGGTGTCAGCAAGCACAGGACCCATGCAAACTCAAGCAGACAAAAATACAGCATAGAACTGGGGAAACTGACAGCTGACCCCAATCTTAGTTCAAGAAATATTGGCAACTGATTACTGTTGGATGAGGAAGAGCTGATCTTCCTAAAGCGAGAGACTCTCGATAGGCTGACTAGACCTCAGTAGATGAACGTGCACTGAGGGATGTCTGGAGACACTAACTTGACACAGTAGGCCTTAAGACAGATGACAGAATGTATGAATTCCAGTTAGGGGGGCTACTGAAGTGTGCCAGTGGGAAAGGGGTTATAAAGATGATTTAAGATTGACTGAGATGTTCTGTACGAAATTCACAAAAATTCAATAAAAAAAGAAAAAGAAAAAAGGAAAAGAAAACAACAAATGCTGGCAAGTTTGCAGAAGGTGTAGGGAACAGGAGTGGAACCCTTATGCAATTCTGATGGGAAATTAGTGCAGCCACTATGGGAATCAGTAAGCAGGTTCCTCAGAAGAACTAAAAACTGATGTTAAGGAGATGGCTCAGTCAGTAAAGTGCTTGCTGGGTTAAGAATGAGGATCTCTGGGGATGGTGCATGCCTTTAATCCCAGTACTAGGATGGGTCTAAATAATGAGTAGGGGTAACAGGAGGAAGAGCAGGAAGTGGAGGAAGAAGAACTAAGGGCTGGAGAGAGGGTCATCTGTCAAGAGTACTTGCTGCTCTTCCACCAACATGGTAGCAGGGGATCTGATGTCCTCTTCTGACCTCCATGGGCATTACACACACGTGATACACTTACATCCAGATCAAATACTCATACACATAAAATAAAAATAAATCCACAAAATAAATTTACAAAAAATAATGAGGACCTGAGTTTGGATTTTCAGCACCCACCTCCAGCCTGGAGTAGCAACATTTGCTTGTAATCCCAATGCTTAGGAGCCAGAGAGACAGGAGGAACCTTAGGGCTTGCCAACCAGCCAAGCAGTCTAACAGAATCAGCAAGTTACAGGTTCGATTCGAGACTGTCTCAAAAAATAAAGGGGAAATGTGCTTGAGGAAGACACCACACATTGCCCTCCTGCTTCCACATGCATGTGTGCCTGCACCCAGAAAGGAAGGGAGGCACATAGTGAGGGAAATATCTCATATCTCATCACAAAAGGAAGAGGAAAGAAAGAAGTAAAGGAAGGAAGGAAGGAAGGAAGGAAGGAAGGAAGGAAGGAAAGAGAGAGAAGAGAAAGAAAAAGAAAGAAAAAGGAAAGAGACTGCTATAAGATCCATGTAACTGGGCAAGTTGGTCCATGCCTATTAATTCCAGCACTTGGGAACTGAGGCAAAATTTCAAAGCCATTAATTCAAAGACAGCCTGCCTACATGGTGAATTTCAAGCCAGACTGGGCTACAGAGTGAGATCCTATGTCAAAAACAAATGAAACAAGATCCAGGTATACTACCCCTGGGTATACCCAAAGGAAGCTAAGTTAATATAACACAGATAACATACATGCTTACTGAATCATTCACTATTCACAACAGCCAAGATACAGAATCAGTCTAGGTGTCTAGTAATAGATGGAGGGAAGGGTATACAAGAAACCTAGCGATTAAAGGAAAAGAAGGAGCTCAAGAGAGGTAGGACCATAGGAGAAGGGTATTATTAAGTGAGAAAGGGGGAAAATGGGGACACCTTAATTGGGGAAACCATGATGGAGGGGTGAGACAATGCAAGAAATAAATAATGCCTAGCTAGTTTTAAAAACCAGAGGGAACCATATTAGTCTAATAACCTACTGACAAATTATACATACCAGATGAAGAAATATATGTCTAGACAAGGTTTATCTGAGAACAACTGGTCTTTGCCCAAGATTTATCTACATGGCACACAGTAACTAAAAGTACCAGACTGGTGGAACTAACCTTCTTGGATATTTAACAGACATATTTTGAGGCCTATAGTAATTTGGTCAGAGGGACATAAAGCACAGTTTTTGTTCCTTGCCCTCCTAGGTCGACTAGTTCCAGGGGACTATGAGCATCTCCCAAAATGTCCTGTAATGGTGGTGGGTCACCTGTCCTCTTTATCAAGCAGGCTGAGGAGACCCCACAAGCTGGGCTTGAACCAGTGTCCAGTCTACAAAGAGGAGGGTCAACAAAGAGGAAACATTTCCTCCATGCTTCCAAATTTACAGCCAATTTTGAAAGAGATGCATCTTAACTCTGGAAATTGTTATTGAACATGTCAATACTGTTGTAATGCAATGCTTCTTCTAATTATGTGGTAATTAAATAAATAATTTTAAAAAAAAGAAAATGTGGTATATATCCACAAAAGTTTTATTCAGTTATAAAAAACAGTATTATTACTGTTTGCAGGAAAATGAATGGAGCTAGAGATAACCATGTTAATCTAAAGAAGCCAAACTCAGTAAAAGAAATATTGCATACTTTCTCCCATATGTAGAATCAAGATTTTAATACACATACAAATTGCTTCAGTTTGTCATGAAAATAGAAGTAGGACTATTTGAGGATAGGGAGGGACTAGCAGGTGGTGGGAAGACAAGAAAAAATAACTGGGGGTGGATGAATATGAACAAATTATGTATATATACTTGAAAATGTCAGAATGAAGATCATTATTTTATACCCTAATTGAAAAAAAATTAAGGACAGGTTAAAAAATTAGGGCCTGGCAACATAGGAAGGGAACTAACCATAAAGGAGCACAAGGAGACAGAAAATTCTATCATTTTTATTTCAGCTGTTTAAAACGATGTAATTCAAAGTTTACAGACTTGCACAAATCTAAAAAAGGTATTTGTTCCCACATGCAAACTATACCTCAGTAATCCTGAAAAAAAATTGAGTCTGACTATATTTCTGTAACTAATGAAAACTACAAATGTTGATTTCTGATTGCAAACTTAAGTTCCATATATGTCTTTCATTAATAATTGATATAATTATGTAAAATGGGGCTCTGGTAAGATGGAAATATATGCAGAATTAAAAAACCCAAATACACTCATTTGGTATGTAATCAAAATAGACCAACTAAAGATAATAAATAGCCACTAAATGTCTTTACCAATTGCTTGAGCTCTTAAATGAATCAGTCAAAGTGCTTAAGGATATAGAAATCTATTCAAGTACTAGTTCTCCTTACTTTACAAGTGTTCTGATTTAGAAGAGCAGGGAAAAGGTATTTTATTCTGTGCAATTTCTTTCTCTTGATCAAAGATTTGAAGGGATACAGCATACTTATCTTGGCAACAGAGGTTATAGGATGGGGAAAGGTAAGAACTGTCCAAAAGTCCTGAAAGGCCTTTCTGACTAGTATGCTGTTCTATTTAGTGACAGTAGCAGACAAGTGTGTAGCCATAAGATAAGCCAACGTGTATGATCCTGCATTTGCAGAGTATTATGATAAAATAGTAGGAGTTCTTTATTTAGCATTCTCAGAGATAACAAGGAAAACCTAAATTGGAAAATATACTTCAGAGGGTCTTATCTTCTCTATTCATCCAATATTTATTTATTGGGACCAGACCACATGTCAAGGTGAAAACCTAGTGAAAACCTAGTCTAGAATAGTTTGTGATCTTCTAGTAGGTAGTGTTGGGAGGTATATGATGTGCAGTAGCTGGCAACAGGCTAGAGCACTCCTTAATGAAACAAAAAACCAAAACCTATAATTTCATTCTTTTTTGTATACCATTTCCATCATGTTTTCAGCACCCTAGAGTTCACTAGGAAGACAAGTAGGGCAGTCACTCTAGGAAGCACAAGAAGTGTAGGTAAACACAGCATAGCCAAGAAAATGCACAAAATTTGAAAAACTGACACAATTTGGGGAGGATGGGGTATCAGGTGCTTGGATATAAACCTAAGAATAAAGCCTAGGACAAAAATCCAAATAGGCAAAAAGTACACAATTAGAAGAGATGACAAGGCAATAAGAACCAGAGGCTGAGGCAGGGAGCAGCAGGCATGAAGATACTGAGCAAAAAGAAAACAAACTTAAAGGGAAAGTTGTGACAGGCAATCAGTTGATGAATATCTACAAAATGAACATTGAATGGTGAAGATCCAAATATAAGTATGGTCTAGGTGAAGCTCAAGTTCTGAGAGAACTACTAAAGGAAATTATATTCCAATTCTTAGAGGAACTAATACACCAGTAACTTTATACAGCTCAAAACTGCACAAAGCAGAAACAAACCACGGCCTAGTTATTGGCATAAAAATACAAAGCTAGTCATAAAAACAAGGAAGTAGTCAAGAACAGTCTTTTAAAAACCCACAAAGTCAGAATAAGACTAGCAAACTCACTGGACTGCTGAGCTAGCATCCTCAGGTTCCCTAAATACTTTTCAACCTAGGACAGGATGGGGCCCAAAGCCTCGTTCAAAGCTGCCCTGCTCCAACTCTGTCCACTGGAAAGCTACAAAAAAACAGAAATAAGTATGTCCTCACAGTCCTTCCAACTATGGCATGATGCAATCCTACAGAGTTGTTTAAAAATATAATGGAAGAGAGAATGTAGGCAGGTGTGGTAGCTCACACCTGTGATTAATCCCAGCCCTTGGGAAACTGAGGTAGGATGATCACTAGGAGTTCAAGGCTAGCCTGGGCAACACAGTGAGATTCAGGTCAGCCTTGGCTACCACAGTGAAGCCAGGCCTCAAATAACAACAAACAAAAACCCAACCAATCTAACAGAGAGAGAGAGAGAGAGAGAGAGAGAGAGAGAGAGAGAGAGAGAGAGAATGAGAATGTCACATGGGTAGAAGAGAGAAGACAAAAAGGAATGAAGCCCATGGATCACTGTACATGTTATCTATCTACCACTATTTCACTATTCTAGAGTACACATCATAAAAAGTTCTATAACCCATAAGCATTATCCCAAAATAAATTCATCTTCATATTTATGGCCATATCTAGAAATACTACTTTCTCATCAGGTCATTGGTCAAGACCATGTCCCCAACTATATATAAAACACATTGTGGAAAAATCAGATACCTTTTTACAACTTTACCTTATGTATCTCATTTTGAACATAACACATTCAATTAGGAAGACAGTGTATTCTGCTTTTGATTCAAATTCTTAACCACAGACTTTCATGGTCTAAAAGTAATTAAACAGTGTTCTGCCTATATGTATTCTCACCTCAAATAGGAAAATCTAAGGATCAATGAGGTAATACTCTACAAAAATATTACACAACAAACTAGCAGCAGAGCTAGCAAAGAAACCCAGATGGCCTCTGTTCCTTCCATGTTTGCAGTGTTGCTAAATCTGGTAGAGATGCCTATCATTAGGAAGCAAAACCCAGTTAAATGCATACACTCATAATTCTTAACTCTTCCCACTGAGCTCATACATAGCCCAACAGAAAATAATCTCCTTCCATTCGCACAGACAGTCTTTCATACATAACAGAATGGAAATTCACTAGGGGGTTACACAATTTAGATTATCCAACTCCAAAGAGAGAAAAGGCCTCAAGCAACACCATCTGATTATGATATTTTGCTGCTGTAGAAAATTAATCAAAATCATCCTACAAGCTCATATGCTGTGTGACACACTCATTCCTCGATACTGAAAACTCCCTAACAAATTTCAACACAAGATGTGCTTGTGACATTTACTCCTAGTACTTTTTGATCTTCATCTGTTACTATGCTAGTATTTGAGAGAATGTAAATAAGCAAGAGGTTGTGAAATCCCTTAGTACTATATACAGCTTTGTATTTACAGTACATTAATGATGGCAAGACAGAAATGCTCTGGTTCAGGAAAAAAATTTGTATTTACATGCAATTGTAAAAAGTGAAGAAAGAACATGAGAAAGGTCAGTAATAAATCATAAATAACAGCAAATGTATTTCAATTACTTATTGATATTTATTTGTAATGACAAGTTTTTATTGAAAATTTCAGTATACTTATAAAGGCTAAACAAATACATATTGTACACCAGCAACATGGTTAAATTATGTTACCTATAAAGTGTAGGCTGTTCCTTGAATATGACTTATTACCCCAATTAGTAAGAGTAAACCTTAAAGAAGAAAAAAAAAACAAAATTGACCTAAGCCTACATTTTAACTCATTGTAAATTATGATGAATGAATAAACGAAATGAAACTTCCTTCTCACCAGAATCAGAGACCCCAAAAGCAACACAAATCTCTATTCTAAAAAGAAATGGTAAGTTTATAGGGAAGAAACTTGACAAATAATATTTCAATAGGTGATCAAGGCACTGATACTATGCATATGATATAATGAGAATGGCCCTTTACCTATTTTGTCTTCCTCTCAAACAAACAAACAAAAAGAACAACATGATTATCTGCACAACATCTGCACAAGATTGACCCTTTCACTATTCCATCGATGCTAGCCTGGAGGAGCTCACAAGACAAACTACTCCCTGAGGATTTAAAGACAGTTAACAGTTGCTAGTGGGGAGGAGCTCACAATGTAAACCCCTCCCTAAGAAGCTACTGGTGGCAGAAAGAAGGGGTGTTTAGTTGGTAAAACCACTTATTGTAAGTTGACTATGCTCTTGTGAATAACCGCTCATCCATGCCCATGTAAGCCACTCATGTAATTAAACTCATTGCGTTACATAAGCAGACCAATAAAAATGTACTGGGAGTGTAAAAAATAAATGCAACTCACATCTATGAGAAAAACATGAGATAAATTCTAATTGTGGGATATGGTTGGAAACACCTGATCACTAATCCTAAAAGCCACCAATTGTCATTAAAGCCAGAGAAAGCCTGAAAAAAGGGCCATAATCAACAGGAGTCCAAGGAAACATGATGGCTACATTTTATATCTTAGGTTGGATTATTAACAGAAAAAGGGTATTAGGGACTGAGAAACGCTAAAAATACGCTATTGGGTAGGCACAGCGGTGCATGGCTATAATCCCAAAACTCGGGGAAAAAAGACAGGATGATTGTCACAAATTTGAGGTGAGTCTGATTTACTGTCTGCAGGGCTATATAGTGACACCCTGTCTCAAAAAAACAAAGCATGGGCTGCGAGACAGTTCAGTCATTAAAGTGCTTGCTTGACAAAGTTAAGGACTACAGTTCAGATCCCCAAAACCCACATAAATGGGTGGATGTTGCAGCTCACCTGTGATTCCAGGGTTCAGAAGGTAGACACAAGCAAGCTGGCTAGCTAGACTAGCTATATAAGCAACCTCTACGTTCGGTTAAGAGACCCTGGCTCAGTGAAAAGGGTGGGGAGCACGTGAGGAAAACTCCCACCATGAAACCCAGGCCTCCATGTACACACGTGTATGTGCACACACATGCACACACACACACAAACATGTATACACACAATATACATGAAGAAAATATCTGTATAAAAATCCAAAAAGGCAGGGCCGGAGAGATGGCTCAGTGGTTAAGAACACTGGTTGTTCTTGCAGAAGACCCAGGTTCAAATCCCAGCACCACATGGCAGCTAACAACTATCCATAACTCCAGTCCCAGGGGATCTGACAGCCTCTTCTGACACATGGGCATTGCACCACACGGGTGCACTTACCTACATGCAGGCAATACACTCATACACATAAAATAATAATAATTTTTTAATTAAAAAAAATCCGAAAAGGTAAAAAAAATCAATATTGATTAGTTAGTTGTGATACGTATATTATGCTAACATACTAGGATGTTAATAAGAGAAACTGGGTGTGGGGTGTGTGTATGTGTATGAAACTCTCTACAGCATCTTTGAAAATTTAAAACTATATTAAGGAAGTATACCAATAAAAATTAAAACTAATCTCAGCATTTGGGAAAGAGACAGGCAGATATATGTGTGAATTCAAGGCCAGCTTAGTCTACATAACAAATTAGAGGCTAGCCAGTATTACATAGTGAGATCCTGCCTCAAAAAAAAAAAAAACAAAAAAAAATTTTTAATTAGCATTAGATTCTTCCATCTGGTAAAGACATACA
>NW_008358534.1:3842993-3850890 GCF_000622305.1 Nannospalax galili | reverse complement strand
CGAGGCCAGCCTGGTCTACATAGTAAGTTCCAGGCCATCTGGGGCTACAGGGAGATCCTGAAAAAAAAAAAAAAACAAAAAAAAAATTTTAATTAGCATTAGATTCTTCCATCTGGTAAAGACATACAATGAGATACTGGGCAGCAACATTGAGAAAGCAACTATAAAAATCACAATATTCTTTACCTCCCCCTTTAGCATCTCTCTCAAATTCCAGGAATCTAACAATTTGTTACACAAAACAAATTAATAAATTTATGTGACAAAATTTCTAGTTTTGTTTTTTATGGCAGAAATATTAGCTTTAGTTATTTGAAATACATCTAAACATAGGGAGGTTTGTTGCTCCCTACTTCCTCTACTGAGTTAAATACGAATCTAAAGTACTAATAAAAAAACTAAAGGTTAGCTTCAGTGAAAACTTAATTGCTTACTTCCTGAATGATTTTTCTTCCAGAATAGTCTTCCTGAGAAGCACTTTAAGTGAGCATTAGGATTCACAGCATGAATTATGGATGGGGTGAGTAGAGGAAGGATGGGCTGATGTAGACAATGCTATCACACATTGGACCCTGGGCAACAGTCCTTAAGCAAATATAAATTGCATCCCCCTCATCCTTTGCTCCTTGTGAATCTGATAATTACTAGGAGTGAATTTTCTTTATAACAAATGCAGTATATTAATTTGAAACAGTCTCAAGTTTGTGTGAAGTAAAGCAGTATTTTTCAAATCTTACAGTTCTTAAGATATCAAAACCTACAAAACGCACATTATCAGGTGGATATTATCTCCTCTCCCGCACCAAAGACATTAAGAAGACAAGCAAACCTCGCTATGACTATCCTCACAAATGCAGCACAATAGAGAGATACAAATATTAAAATCATTTTGGCAAATGAGTTCTCAGTCAAAAAGATCCTGGACTATTCATCTACCTGAATCTTTCCATAGAAAAATTAGCTGTCAACTAAATTCCAGGAACACAAGCAGAGAATGCTTGGAAGATAAAGAGATAACAATGCAGGCAACTCTGCCAGACCCAGGTACATATGCAAAAACACATTAATTTGTTTCCCCCCCTAAATGTCCCAGAATAGTCACTAAAATAATAATAGTTTTCTTTTCTTTTCTTTTGAGACATGGTCTCACTATGTAGCCCTGCAGCCCTGTCTGGCATGGAAGTCACTATGAAGACCAGGCTGGTCCGGAACTCACAGAGATCTGTCTCTGCCTCCCAAGGGCTGGGATTAAAGGTGTGCACCACTACACCAGGCCTTAATTTTCATTTCAAAACAGTTCATCAGTAGAATATGCCTCATAATTTAAACATTTGAAACATGCTAACCTCACACATCTATTTTCTAAGTAAAAGAGATACTGAAAAGCAATAGGGAAATTCTCAGGAAGATGTTTGGAACCTCTGTTTATAAAATAATCTCTAAGGCTATCTTTAGTGATTTCATTCCAAAGAACTGAAAGAGAAAAAACCAACATCTTTATAGTGGAGGACTCTGGCAAACACTATTTTAGATAGGTGATTAGGGTCAACACTAAAAGTGATAAGTCATGTTGGTGATATGTACCCTTGACATGATGTGACATAAATGATAATTTACCTCCTTGAAAAACTCAACAAAACCTACCTAATTATGAAAAAAAAAACTCAAAGAAATTCAGATTGAGAAATAGTCTAACAAAAAGTCAATGTACTTCACAAACCTGTCAACTTCACCAAAATGAAAAGTCTGAAAAACTGTCATAGCTAAGAGCCTAAAGAGATACCAATGATTAAATAATTCTGGAATGCAAAGACAAGAAAAAATGGACATTAAAAGAAAACAGGAAATGTGATTGAATATGGTCTTTCTATTAAAATAATACAGTAATACTGGCTCATTTAGTGTGACAAATGTACTTTACTAGTACAAAATGTTGATAAATATAGGAAACTGGTGAGATATATGGAAATTCTATCTTTGTAACTTTTCTGTAAACTGTCTGTAAATCTGAAACTATTCTAAGGTGAACTTATAAAAATATTCCCAAATTTTTATTTCTTATCCCTACTCAAATTTTGTGCCTTTATGAGAACAAAAGGTAGTGAAGCCTAGACACGTGCTATATGAAGGGAAAAAATCCTTACAATTAATTTTCTGTGGATCAGCTAATAGTATGCCAGTGGAAATGCTTTTATCAAATAGCGCGCTTGAGCCAAACATTTAGCATCAATAACCAAAATGGGGATGAGTGTGCTTTAATACTGCAGTCAATGCAGGAGCTTGATGGTGAGGCATAACCCTGGTGTCTACAAAAGGTACACATGCAAACCTTGGTAATGCTTCAAAATGCTTGGATTAAAAAAGAAGCCAAAAGAAATCATAACACTGTAAGCTTTAATAAGAAAAATCTGTTGATATTGCTCTTATATAGTTAAGCACATTAAAAAATTTAAAGCAAAGCCTCCAACAGTTATTAAAGAATCATGGTTATTGTTAGTTTTATAATCATTTCCTGAATTTGTTAAAAAAAATTAGAATTAAAAGGAATTTGGGTTGGACATCACTTATTTTTAACCGCCAAGGCTGAGAAGTTCATGTGGGCCTTGTTTATATTGCAGGCGAACTCTGAAGACATCAACTCATTTAACCTCCAACGTGATAGGAGGTGGAGCCACTTGCAAGCGATTTGATTATAAAAGTCCCTCAATAATGGACCAGTACACAGAAGCCAGAGAACTTACTATCCCCTTATTTTTGCCCTTTGTCATGTGAAGACAATAACTGTAAACTCTGAAGATTGCTCTTACTGAACACAGGATCTGCCAGATCTTTAATCTTGGACTTTCCAGGCTCTAAAACCAAGAGAAGTGAATCACTATTATTTAAGCCATCTAGTCTGGCATTCTGTATTTTGTTACAAAACCCAAATTATAACAGTAACATGGGGCTGGAGAGATGGCTCAGCAGTTAAGAGCACTGGCTACTCTTGCAGACAACTCAGGTTCAATCCCAGCACCCACATGGCCGCTAACAACCATCCATAATGCCAGTTACAAGGGAATTCCACACTCTCTTCTGACCTCCGTGGGCACTGCACAACACGGGTGCACTTATATACATGTAGGCAATACAACTCATACACACGAAATAAAAATAAATAAAATAAAATAAATTTTTTTAAAAAAGAAAAAAAGACAGTAACTTAACCTTCAGTCAATACTTTTATAGAACACTTGTTCTCAAACTTTATTATACAACACATTGCCTGGGAATTTCGTTACAGCACATACTACCAGATATTAGAATTTCTAATGCCTCCTCAGTGACAATGATAATACTTTTGTCTTCTGTAAACATTCCAATGTTTTTTTCAAAAAGTTATGATCAAATGTAAAGACTCAAAATTTAAGATCCAAACCAAATTTATGTGATTTGAGGACTTTCTGTTCTTTTTCTTTTACAACAAATATTCTTGAGAACTTACGCCGATTCTGATCACTGTACTAGAGAGTGGCACTAGGAGTGTAGTGAATAAATAAGATCAAATATCCTTTTAAAACTTGTTGTACAAGAGGAGAAAACTAAAAACTGGTTCCACATGATCCATTAACAATTACAATCGAAAAAGAACTATATAAGAGAAGTACATGTTACTGTAAGATCCTGTGAGACTGGACAGTGTGACCTTGTATGAGGTCAGAGATCTCCTTAAGGAAGGAGTGCCTGAGTTTAATTCTGAAAGAGCAGCAACAGGGTCCCTGAGCAAAACATTCCATACAGTATGAATTCCAAGTACAGTTAGAATGGTATGCAGTAAGAGTACAGCCCAAGGGAAGAACAGTGTGAATGCAGAATAGAATAGGCAGATGCAACACTGGTAAGACAGGGCCTGACAGGCAAATTAAGGACTTTGAATCATACTGTAAGTATAAAGGAAGCCACTAAAGATTGTTATCATGACATAATATATGTTTTAAGAAGCATCAACTTTGTAGGGGGCATGAAAGCTACAGAAATGAAGGGGTCATGGACAGATCCTGAGGTTTTGCACCTTGTGAGGTCAGCACAGACCACTGGTGAAGATGCAGCTCAGTTGCAGCAAAAAAACCCCAGGTTTGAAGGAGTCATGAACAGAATCTGAGGCTTGGCACAAGTGAGGCCAGGAGAGGCCTTGGTGAAAGTACAGACTCAGTTGCAATGGAAACTCCAACATACTGGAGATGCCAGGAACATAAGGTACCTACCAAGGGCAGAGGTAGGTGTGGAGTGGCGCCAGCTGAGTCTACAAAACAAGCTACATGTGCTCTAGATGGCAGAGCCAGAGAAGTGGAGCTACCAAAGCCCTTTGGAGCCAGAAGATCATGACTGAGTCCCAGATGTTCAACATTGAGCTGCACTGTTGGACTTCAGTTTTGCTTAAGTAAGCCTCGCTCTTCCCTTTTGAGATTAAAAGAAATATGTATTTAACTTGTCTTTGGTTTTACAAGAACCCATGGTTTAGAAACTTCAGGTTTTTAAAGAGAATTTCGGCTTTTTAAAGTGTTGACATTTTTAAGGGCTGTGGGACTTTTAAAAGTTGTACTATCTTATATTGTGATATTTATATTAACATGCAAATTTGGGAACAAGAAACAGAAAGGTTATGGTTTAACAGTGTGTTTGTGTGCCAAGTTTATTAAGGGTCCACTGTGCTAGATTAGCATCAGTTGTCAACTCAACACACTGAGAAGAAAGAACCTCAACTGGGAAACGTCCTCTGTCCCACTGGTCTGTGGACATGTCTGTGAGACATTTTCTTGACTGTTGAGTGATGTGAGAGGGCCCAGCCCATTATGGGTGGTGCAATCCCTGGGCAGGTGGTCCTGGCTTGTATAAGAAACGAGGCTGAGCACAGGACAGAGGAACAAACCAGTAAGCAGTGTTCCTCCATTGTCTGTGCTTCAGCTCCTGCTTCCAGGTTCCTGCTCTGAACTCCTGCCCTGGCTCCCCTCCACCATGAACTGTGTAAGATGCAATAAACCCTTTGTCCTCAAAAAAAAAAAAAAAGAAGCATCAACTTTGTTCCCTAGCAAAGATGAATTCTAAATAGAATTTGGTAATGAACTTGGTAAGAGAATAAGAGAAGAAAAGACTCAAGGCTAACTTCCATGCCTCTATAAAATGCTGAGGCATTATCATCACCCTTTTCCAAGCTGACTTGACCTTTTCCCTATGGCACAGCATGAGGCCAAAGATGGATTTTATTTGTACCTAGGAAAAAGCTGGGCTTATAAAAATACTTAAACAGTGAGATGACAGATCAAATGCCTCTGTTTTCTAAGAATGGAAAATTCTTTTTGAGGACATTATATATTAAGCTCAAAGTTAACCTTATTGTCTCTTTTCACAACTGTGGAAACAAAAACTAACACTCATCTCATTCCACTGTCTCTGAAGCACCTATTTTTAGCTTTCTACTGGCATTTATTACTTTCTGTCTTCTATTTTCATTATATGCCTATATATCTTGTCTCTCTAAACCTGTTCCCTAAGGAAACATAATGGTTACTACAAAAATAAGAAAACCCAAAGCTATGTACTTCAACCTAGATGTGTTAGATGTAGAAGAATATTAAAAACACAAGCAGAAAATTATTTTATTATGTCCAATAAATCTTTGTCCTCAAAAAATAGTGCAGAAAGAAAAAAAGTGCTTCATTATTACGATAAAATGTATTTAAAGGAGCACACAAATATAATTAAAGAAAATAGTAGGGTTGGGGCTGGAGAGATGGTTCAGCAGTTAAGAGCATTGCCTGTTCTTGCACAGTACCAGGATTCAGTTTCCAGCACCCACATGGCAGCTAACAACCATCTGTAACTTCAGTTCCAGGAGATCCAACACCCTCTTCTGACCTCTGCAAGTACTGCAGCACATGGGTGCACTTACATGCATGCAGGCAATATACACTCAGACACATAAAATAAAAAATAATAAATACATTTAAAAAGAAAATACTAGGTGTTGGAGAGATGGCTCAGCTGTTAAGCACAAGAACTGCTCTTGCAGGGGACCCTAGTTTTGGCTCCTAGTGCCCCAATTAGGGAGCTCAAAACCATGTGTAACTCTAGCTCCATTAGATTTTATGCCCTCTTCTGGACTCTGTGGGCACCAGCAGTTACACAAGCACATTCCCACACATATACATATAACCAAGAATAAAAAATAAAGCTGGATGTGGTAGCACACACCTTCAATCCTAGCACTGGGGAGGGAGAGACAGGCAGATCTCTGTGAGTTTAAGACTAGACTGGTCCATGCAGCAATTTCCAGACCACGCAGAGCTACATACTAAGACCCTGTCTCAAAAATATATAAGCAGCTCACTTTCCTCTGGTTCCCTGGGCCTGCACCACCCAATCCACCAGCCTCTCTCCCGGTAAGTCAATAGTGCCCTCTGCGCCTGGACTCCCCCAACCTCATTCACCCTCCCATCTCCCCTGCCCTTCTCTCCTAGCCTGGGTCCTGTCTCATTCCTTGTCTTGGCACCCCAGACACCGGGAAAACCACCACTGCTTCCTGATTCTTTGCACCCAGACCAACCCAGTTCCTTCTTGAGGTCTCGAGGAGCCCTCTGGGACTGGTCCAGCCCTCACCTCCCTCTGCTTCCCTGGGCTGCATGGCCTGACAGCCTCTTTCCTGGACCCTGGGGCTGACCTCTCAGGCCAGGGCCACCACTGCTTCCTGATCCCTTGCATCCAGACGGACCCAATTCCTTCTCGAGGTCCCCAGGAGTCCTCTGGGCCTGGTCCCTCCCTCACCTCCCTCTGCTTCCCTGGGCTGCACAACCCAGCAACCTCTTTCCTGGACTCCGAGGCTGACCTTTTGGCTTCCTGATCCTTTGCATTCAGACCAACCCAGTTGCACAGTGCAGTCCCCAGGAACCTTTGGGGCCTTTTCCCGCTAGCATCTCCCTTTGCATCTCTGGACGTCACAGACACCAGCTTCCTGAGACCAGCAATTTTCCTGGGACCTGCTCCCAGGCCAGTCCAACGCCCAAATTCCTGAGGCCAAAATCTTTCCTGGAGGAATCCAGACCTTAGGAGAAAGCCTGAGAGCATCTGATCCTCATCTGACTTGGGCCTCTGTGGGAACTCCTGAAGACTATAGCAATCTGGCCACTCCAATATAAAATCAAAAGAGAGAACCAGAAGCTTAGACAAACCAACTTTTCATGTCCAAAAAGTAAACCACAAAGGCACATCAAGTTTACAAAAAGAAGCAGACCTAAACTTGAAGACATGAGTCTCACACAAGAATCAGAAACTACGAAAGAAATTCACATGTCAAAATCACAAAGAAAAAAATAATAACATGAAAAACCAAAATAACTTATCCCCACCAAATACCTATAGTCCTTTAGAGGAGTACAAAGAGAACCCCCTAGAGACAATGCAGGACGTGGAACTAAAAAGAAAATTATAAACATTATAAAAGAATTCAGTGAATTTAAAGAAAACAAAAAGAAATCAAAGAACTGAAAGGAGATAGGGATAAACTTCTGAATGAATTCAGAAAAGAGCTAGAAATATTGAAGACTACTCTGGCTGAAATGAAGAAGGAAGTGAAACACTCAGTAAGCCAATTAGAAACGACAGGAGAAAGCCTCACCAATAGGATGAATGAAATGGAAAACAGAATATCAAGACTGGAAGATAAAGTGGACGAACTAGATCACTCAATCAAAGATTATGAAAAATTTAAGAAATCACAACAAAGGAATATGCAGGAATTGTGTGACACCATAAAAAGACCAAACTTACGAATCACAGGCATACATGAAAGAGAAGAATCCCAAGATAATGGCATGGACCAAATCTTCAACAGAATCGTGGAAGAAAATTTCCCAAAATTAAA
>NW_008358534.1:3841278-3842431 GCF_000622305.1 Nannospalax galili | reverse complement strand
GGATTCAATACTCATCTTTCATTAATAACTTTAAATATTAACAGACTGAACACCCCAGTCAAAAGACACAGACTAGGAGAATGGATTAAGAAACAAAATCCTTCTTTTTGTTTTCTTCAAGAAACCCATCTCACCTTCAAGGACAGGCCCTATCTTATGGTGAAAGGATGGAAAAGAATATTCCAAACTAATGTCACTAAGAAAAAAGCAAGTATTGCAATTCTAATATCTGACAAAATAGACTTTAACTAAAACTAATCAGGAAATAAAGAAGGCCACTTCATCCTGATCAAAGGAACAATAAACCAAGAAGATATTACAATCATGAACATATATTCACCAAACTCTGGTGCACCCAACTTCTTAATAGTAGGGGACTTCAATATCCCACTGTCTCCAATAGATAGCTAATCCAGAAAAAGATCTTTCTGTCCTGGGACACACTGATGATTGTTTTAGGCCTGTGTTGTTTTCATACTGTCTGTCTGACTCAGTTGCATATTTGACCTTTTCACACTTTTCAGCATGGCCGTCCATCCTGATAGTCATGCTTCATCGGTCCATCCTTCTGTCCACTCAACACACTGTCCAGTGTAGCAGAGACACCAGGGCTTTACCCAGTCTTGTGTATATAGAAATGATGCGGTATTTGTTTCTAAGAAATTGCACTTACAATCTAGTGTGAGGGCCACACTAATAAAGCTTAAAATCAACAGCAAACGATACTCAAGTAACTACGTAAACTCACAGAGATTAAACGACACAGCCCTGAATGATGCATAAGTCAAAAAGGAAATAAAAGTATTCCTGGAACTAAATGAAAAGGACAATACAACACAACAAAACCTCTGGGACACGCTGAAAGCACTCCTTAGAGGGAAGTTTATACCTCTAAGTGCCTACATCAAAAAATGGGAAAGAACACAAACAAATGACAACGTTGCAACTCAAGACACTTGAAAAGCAACAGCAAATGAAACCCAAACCCATCAGACAAGAAGAAATAACAAAAATCAGGGCAGAAATTGATGAAATTGAAACAAAGTATGTATCCAGACATAACTACAGGAACCAGTATAATGGAAAGGAACCTGGGACTTAAAGGAAAAGAATGAACCTGAAGAGAAGAACACTAGGAAATAGGCATTAATAG
>NW_008358534.1:3809104-3841252 GCF_000622305.1 Nannospalax galili | reverse complement strand
CATATTAATCTAACAAGCTACTGATAAATTTATACATACAACTAGCTCAAGGAATATAATCCATATCTAGGCAAGGCTTATCTGAGAATGTTTGGCCTTTGCCCAAGCTTTAACTATATAACATATGGTAATTAAAAGTACCAGACTGGTGGAACTAACCTTCTTGCATGTTTAACAGACATACTTTTGAGGCCTATACTAATTTGGTCAGAGGGATATAAAGGACAGTTTTTGCTTCTTGCCCTCCTAGGTCGACTAGTTCCAGGTGACTATGAGCATCTCCCAAAATGCCCTGAAATTGTGGTGGGTCATCTGTCCTCTTGATCAAGGAGGCCATGGAGACCCCACCAGATGGACATGAACCAGTGTCCAGTCAACACAGAGGAATCATTTCCTCCATGCTTCCAAGCGAAGCCAGCCATCGTTGAGCAGGACCTTTTGCCCTCCTAGGTCGACTAGTTCCAGGTGACTATGAGCATCTCCCAAAATGCCCTGAAATTGTGGTGGGTCATCTGTCCTCTTGATCAAGGAGGCCATGGAGACCCCACCAGATGGACATGAACCAGTGTCCAGTCAACACAGAGGAATCATTTCCTCCATGCTTCCAAGCGAAGCCAGCCATCGTTGAGCAGGACCTTTAACTTATTTTCACATACGCGGAACTGGTAAAAAATAAAAAGGAGACAGGAGCCCCTCCCAAGCCCATGTGACCCCTGAGGAACAGATCCTCAAACGACCTTAAGAGTAAAAATAAATTGGTTTATATGGGCCAACTGCATGGCCTTAAACACCCAAAAGGAAACTAAAACCAAAGATTAAAGGGGCCAATATAATTTTTTAAGAGTCCATATGTATAGCTAAAGGCTTACTTAACAAGCAACAATGCCAGATAGGAGATACCTTCTTTTGAGTTGTTGGCCAGGGTGGCCCAAACGACTCCCAGATAAGAACCCAATGTAGAACAGGGAAAATAAACAGCAGACCCCAATCTTATCTAAAGAAATACTGACAACCGATTGCTGCTAGATGAGGAACAGCTGACCTTCCTAAAACAAAGACCTCTAGATAGGCTGAGTAGATTCACCAGATGAACAAGTAGTGGGGAACAGCTGGGGGTGCTGACAACACAGCGGACAGCAGCAGGAATAAGAGTAGCAGGAATAAGTGGGGGGAGGGAGGCTATGGGAGGGTGCCATCTGGGAAGTGGGTGTATAGTTGAATAAGATGGTTTGGGTTTGGGATGTTCTGTGTGATATATACACACAAAAAAATCAACAACTTTTAAAAAATGTATTATATTTGAGGAGGAAGCATAAAAGTTTATGTCATGTTAATTAGTAGAGGTGATGAACATTACCATTGAAATCTACCAGATGACTTTACAGACATACACAGACACCAAGGATCCAAGTGCAAATGATTATGACTAGTAATAACAGATACATACAGATTAGATACGCATGCACCAACACCTCAGTGTTAGTAGCAAAAACAATGAGTCTTTCTGTAAGAAACAGTATATTTTAGAATGAAATGGAGATCTTTTATGAGGGTTAAAAACTCATTCAATTTTATGTCTTACACGGCTTTCACTGAGTTCAATATTGTATAACTGTATTGATTCAAAAGCGAACCTAGAAATTTTATAGCCACTTTTGAAGGAGCTGTATCTTTGCTCTGGAAGGTGTTATTGGGCATGTTAAAGCTGTAATGATATGCTTCTTCCAAAAAAATTTTTTAAGTGTAGGAAACAGCATATCTTGAAATGGAGATCTTCTTTAAGGGTAAAAACTCATTCAATTTTATATCTTACAGGGTTTATACTGAGTTCAGTATTGTGTAACTGTATTAATTCAACTGTGAACCTAAAAATTTACAGCCACTTTTGAAAGAGATGTATCCTTGCTCTGGAGTGTGTTACTGAATATGTTAAAGCTATAATGAAATGCTTCTTCTAATCATATGGTTATTAAATTAAAAAAATTTTTTTTAATTCTTTAAAGCATAAAAATTTGCTCTTAATAATTAGTAGATGTGAAAAACGTTACCACTGAAATCTACCTGATGACACTTTATATCCATGCTCAGATGCCAAGGAGCTCAGAAAGTAACCAACTGTGACTACTAATAATCAGATACAGAGATTTGATATGCATGTGCAAACATCTTAGTGTCAACTGTATTAAAAAATGAATTTTTCTGTATGAAACTGTGTATTTTAATAATGAAATGGAGATCTTTCTTAAAGGTTAAAACCTCATTTAATTTTATGTCTTAAAGGGTTTATACTGAGTACAATATTGTATAACTGTATTATTTCAACTGTAAACCTAAAAATTTACAGCCAGTCTTGAAACAGATGCATCTTAGCTCTGGAAATTGTTATTGAATATGTCAATGCTGTTGTCATGAATGCTTCTTCTAATTATGTGGTTATCAAATAAATAATTTTAAAAAATAAGTAAATAAACCTTTTTAAAAAATAAAATAGGCAGGCATGGTGTTGCACATCTTTAATCCCAGCACTCAGGATGCAGATGCAGGTGGATCTCTGTGAGTTCAAGGCGAGCCTGGTCTACATAGTGAGTTCCAGGCCAGCTGGACTACAGGGAGACCCTATCCCAAAAAGACTGAAAAAGAAAAAAAAAAGAAATACTATCTTCTGTAATCAGATCTGAAGGACTAATGAGCAAGCACTGGAGAAGGACAAGGATGAAAGTATTTCTACTGCTTTGTCAACATATCCTAAAAATCTGATTAACATCTAGAGTTCTATAGCAGATTCTGATCATAAATAATTTCTATCCTTACAAGAAAGCATAAACTATAGCAGTCTGAATTGTGTGCTGCACCAGGATCTTAGTAATTCCCTTCTTAGGGGGTTAAGCTTACCAACTACTAAAGCACCAGGGGGAAAAAAGCTCATTCCAAAGTCTTGTACAAACAATTCAGCCTGGGTCCTGGCATTATAACTCATTAACATAGTAAAGCCTTTTTGTATTGCTTGCTGTGGGTGAAACTGTGGCATAGTGGTGCCTTTGTATTAACTAAACACTTTCAGATGAAGTCTAAGATTTGGCATGTTAAAACTAACCCTGCATTGTGGTAAACTTCGCAACAAGCCACCAGAATAGTTTCTTACAAGACTTTACAGTTTTGTGTACATGACACTTTATTTTGTTTTATTAAGACAGGGTCTCACTGTGGCTCAGGCAGACCTGGAACTCACTATCCAACCCAAGCTGCCTGCCTCAAACTTGTGAAAATCCTCCTGCCTCAGCCTCCTGAGTGCTAGGATTACAGGCATGTGTCAACACATCCAGCTCAAATGATACTTTCTCAAGAGACCTTATTCTGTCACGTTATGAAAAAGTCCAATCCAGGTATTTTATCTTCCTTCTTTGTTTTAGTTTCCCCTATGTCATCGTTATGAACAATGTCACAGGATAGTACATATCACGTTTACATAAGAAACTGTAATTACCGATATTGTTTATGGTTTGATTTTTCTTGCTTTCTTCCTGGGAACCTGGATTCCCAGCCAGAAGCTACACTTCCCCATGTCTCTTGTAGTTAGGATGGGCAATGTGACTCAGATTTCTCCAGTGTTACATGTGCAATAGTGGTATGAACAACTTCCAAGACACCTTCCTAAAGAAATTGTCTGCCCTAGAACACTTTTCCTTCTTGCTGTGTAGCACCTAAAAACCAAATGCTTCAGAAAGCAGATGACCTACTTAGCCTAAAACCCTGGATGGCTTCATGGTCTAGAGGCTGCCAACTTGTCCTGTGATCTTATACACTCGAGAAACAAATACCTATGTTTTTTCAGACTACTGTATTTTAGAATTGTTACATCAGTTTACCCTTTAACCTAACACCTTCTCCTCCCACGTTAGAACATGAAGTAAATTAGGGCAAACTTCTGTTTGGTTTGGTCACCAGTGAATCACTAGCAAGTAGAAAACAATACACAGCACATGGTAAGGAACTCCACAAATATGTGTGAATTGATTAAACAGACAACTTTGTTATCACCCATCATATCACCAAATCACTTCAAGAAGTTGAGTTTACAAAATGCAAATTTTACACAGTGAGGTGGCACGCACCTGTAATTCCAGTACCTGGGAGACTACAATAGGATTCCAAGTTAGAGGCCAACCTGAGTTACAAAATGAGACCCTGTCACAAACAAACATATCCAAATGCTCTAAAGATAGTACTAACAAAGTCACTATATCCTATTCACTGTCCTCTGGCATTTTCACTAATCTATTACCAACTTCTTTGGCATAGCTAGTCCTTCATTCTTTCAGTCACCTGTTTCAATGTCATCTCCACAGAATTTTCCTTAGGCATGCTATCAAAAACAAATCCTAGGAGCTAGGGAGATGGCTCAGTGGGTACACTGCTTGCCATGTAAGCATGAGGACCAGAGTTTGGATTCTTAGCACACATGTTAAAAACTGGGTGGGTGTAATAATCCCAGTGTGCAGGAGGCAGAGACAGGGAATCTCCAGGGCAAGCTGGCTAGCAAGACTAGCTGAATAGGCAAGCTCTGGGTTCAACTGAGAGACCTTGCTCCATGCATTAGGCAGAGAATGAATACACTGTCAACCTCGAGCACACACCCATCTACACACATGCAAATACATAGATACATGGTTATACACACACACATACACACGCACATACAAAAAAACTCATCTTATTTCTGTGTATCCTCTTCATTTTACTCAGAAAATTTATGAAAACTGCTGAGCGTGGTGGCGCATGCCTTTAATCCCAGCACTCGGGAGGCAGAGGCAGGCGGATCTCTGTGAGTTCAAGGCCAGCCTGGTCTACATAGTGAGTTCCAGGACAGCTGGGGCTACAGGGAGACCCTGTCTCAAAAAGACCAAAAATAAAATCTATGAAAATTAATAAGAGTATGCTGAATTTTAAAACTGTAGTAAAAGGTCCATAAGGAGATGAACTAATAGTTTTGATTTTTTTCACTACTTAGCTTTGCTTAGTATGCCTGCCTATTTACAAAAAAAGGCTAAAAAAAAAGTATTCTCGTTTGAATATGGAGTGTTCCTCAGAAGTCCATGTTGTGAAGGTTTGGTCTCCAGCATCACACTACTGGGAGGTGGTGGAAACTTTTAAGAGGTAGGGCCGAGTAGAAGGTCTTTGAGTTATTTTGTGCCCTCCAAGGGGATTGTAGGACTTCATTCATGAGGTGAGTGGATTTTTTTCTAACACGTACTCTTGCCACAGTGTACTGCTTTGACACAGTCCCAAACCCACAAATCCAACCAATCATGGACATGAAATTATCCTAAATCTGTAAGCCAAACTAAATCGTTCCCTTTAACAAGTATCTGTTATAGTGACCAAAATCTGGCACACATACGGGTGATTGACTGTACTAAAGAGACTTAATATGTGTTTCAGTATTTTGGGGGTAGGTATGAGTTAAACTATATATCTCACCATAAATATCTTTAAATGTCCTTGACTAAAGTCTGATAAGTTTCGATTTATAAGGATATAAGCCTACATATACTCTGCCATGCTTTCTTAGAAGAATTTTCTCCTTCCCAGTACTAGTTTTCTTTATTTAATTTACTTTTGAGTTTTTTTTTTTTTCTTGAGATAGGGTCTTATTGTAGGCCCAGCTGACCTGGAACTTGCTATGCAAACCAGGCTGGCCTTGATCTCACAGAGATCCACCTGCCTCTCTGTCTCCCAAGTGCTGAGCTGATTCCCCTTCTAGTTTTAGCTACTAATAAGAAGTAGAATTTTCATGATTTCTACTGGCATAATTATAGAAAGTTTTTACCAAGATGTCAAAGAAGGATCATATGGGCATGTATGATATACAACAGGCCTTCCTCGACCTCAGACACAGAACTCATAAATTTCCTCTGGATTTTCAGGTCAAGGTTTTATTTCATCACCTTGTTTCTGGATTACATAATCTGAGGTGATGATATGAAATTATGTGGGCACCAGCCAAATCAGACATTCTGGAATAGTCTGAGAGTACACACTGACACAGACTTTAATGTAATTTTAAAATTATGGTGTTTCCTTCTTTATCTTGTCTATGGTAGTTTTATTCCTACACATGGAATAAAACCTCGCATTACATGTACAACACACACACACACACACACACATGCGCGCATGAGTACAAACAGGAATCTGAACGTGGCTGGTAGATAGTATCAATGTATCATAGCTGTGACAATATACTGTAGTTTTGCAAATTGCTACTATCAGGAGAAACCAGATAGAAGGTGCATAACATCTCTTTATACTTGTTCTTATCATGGTATGTGCATGCATAATTATATAAACAAAAACACATTAAAATACTGTTTCAACATAGAAACTTATAAGATATTCCAGAACTGAATTGCTTATTTTCCCAAAGCAAAAAGGAAAAGAATGGAAATGAAAGAAAAAGAAGTAGCATTAAACTTGAATAATCACAAATGAAAGAATACAGAAAAGAATACAGCACAGGCCAGGGAGATGGCTCAGTAGGTAAAGGTGCTTACTGCCAAACCTAACAGAGTTCAATCTCCACGACCAACGTGGAAGGAGAGAATCAACTCCAAGAAGTTGTTTGCTGACCTCCACAGTCCCAACTGATGCATGGCCACACCTCCCCCAATAAATGAAAAATAAAATTTTTAAAAAGAACATTGCAAGCTCTGTAAGAAAAGCATATTCTAAATTTACTTCATATTGCAATCTCATACAGTAAAAAGTTGTTATGAAACAAGTTCAACCTGTGTATTTCAAAGACCTGAAAACTGAAAATCACAAAATAATTTCCCAAACTTTAAAGCTTTTAAACATTTCATTTATTATTTTTATTTTATGTATATGAGTGTATTGCCTGCATATGGGTAGATGTATCTGTGTCATGCAATGCCACAGAGACCAGAAAACGAAGTAGGATCTCCTGGAACTGGAGTTATGGACAGTTGTTAGCCACCATGTGGGTGCTAAGACTCAAAGCCAGGTCCCATGCAAGAGCGGCCAGTGCCCTTAACACTGAGTTTCTCCAGCCCCAGCAAACTTTAAAAACTTTTAGAAAAACAAAATGGGGTCTGGAAAGATGGCTCTGTCAGTAAAGTGCTCGTCATGAAAGCATAAGGACCTAAAATCAAATCCCTAGAACCCATGTAAAAAGCTAGGTGTAGCAGTCCATATCTGTAACCACAGAAATGGGAAGACAGAGAAAGGCAAATTCCTGGAGCTCAATGGCCAGCTAGTCTAGCCAAAATGGTGAGGTCCAGGATTGGGGAGAGACCCTGTCTCAGAAAATAAGGTAGGGGACAAGGACGTCAACTTCTGGCCTCCACACTCATAAGCACACAAGCACACCTATGCACTCACACATTCACAAGCGTGCACACACACACACAAAGCACATATACGATACACCCAAATAAAGAAAAAAAGAAACAAAAGACTAGCTGTTTTAATTTGGCACTGGGATAGGCTGCTTGAACAACATACATCATTAGCCATAAACAAAAATATTCCCTGGGCTGGAAAGATGGCTCAGCAATTTAAAAGTGCTTGCTACTCTAGCAGAGGACTTGAGTTCAATTCCCAGAACCCACTTCAGGCAGCTCACCAACGGCCTGTAATTCCCAACTCTCAGGAATCCAACTTTCTTCTGGCCTCCGAGGGCACCCACACAAGTACACACGAGCACACACACAGACAAACAGACAACAGACACACACACACATACACATAAGCAAAAAATAAAAGAGGGGCTAGAGAGATGGTATAGAGCAGTGGTTAAGAGCACTGACTGTTTTTACAGAGGACTCGGGTTCAATTCCCAGCACCCACATGGCAGCTAACAATCATCTGTAACTCCAGTTCCAGGGGATCCAATGCCTTCTTCTGCCCTCCATTGGCATTGCACAACACAAGTGCACTTACACACATGCAGGCAATACACTCATACACATAAGATAAAAATAATAAAATATTTTAAAAATTAATAAAATAGAGAGTAAGATGGTGGAGGAGCTAGATACCATGCTGCAGCTTCCTCCTTCAGTGACTGCAGCTGGTGGCAAAGGTCTTTCAGAGGTCTCCCCAGAAACAGCCCCCTATTGCCCTCGTCTTCAGGTGTAATCTTACCAGGGACAGAACCTCCCAGCAACACCAAGGAAAAAACTCACATCCTGCTAAAGGCTGAAGTATGGGAGATACTCCTGTAAGGAAAACAGAAATGGGCTACAGAACAAACCTCAAATAGCCAAGGACTCACTGACTTCATAAAAAAAAAAAATCCTTTAAACTTGTGTCCTCAGAAAAGTTGTTTACTTAAGTGAATTAATCCTCTGCTACTTCCACAGAACTGGAAGTTGAACCTTCTTAGAGTGATGGTCAACTGGCCCTACAGTAATACAAATATCAGACATGGGGATGGGTGACAGAGACAAACAACTTGCTACAACTTGATTATTTTCACAAAAGAAAAAGCTCAGTAAATTTTGATTCTGTGACAATGGACTTTAATGGATATCAACTACTCAGCATGAATCCACTATGACTCATGTTTATGCAAGAGAAAACACCCATACAGTGGACTCACAGAAATGAGATTTAACAAAAATTTATTATTTTTATTTTATATGTACGAGTGTTTCACCTGCATGTATGTAAGTGCACCAGGTGTGTGCAATGTTCCACAGAGTCGAGAAAAGTGTTGGATCCCCTGGAACTGGAGTTATGTACTGCTGTTAGCCACCATGTGGGTGCTGGGAATCAAACCCAGGTCCTCCGGATGAACATAGTGTTCTTAACCATTGAACCACATCTCCAACCCCCCAAAAATGAGATTTGTGTTAAGATATAATTCATCACTGGCATTAGAGTATGTCCATTGCTTCTACCCATTACTGTTGTTTCAGATCTTCCTCCAAGTTTAGAAAGGAGACTAGATCTCTATAAAGGTCTTTATTATCAGCCCTCAAAAAGAAAAAGAAAAAAAAAACAATAAATAAAGAAAATAAAATAAATCTTGTTTTGTTTTGTTTTTGAGACACCGGTGTCCCTGTAACCCCAGTTGGCCTAGAACTCCCTACGTAGACCAGGCTGTCCTCAATCTGACAGAGGCCTGCCTTGGCATCCCAAGTGCTGGGATTAAAAGTGTGCACAACACCCAGCTCTAAAAATAAAATAAATTAAAATTTTACATTAAAATTGGAAACTCTTGGTGGGGAGATGACTCAGTGGGTAAGAACGCTTGAATCAAGCAAGAGAACCTGAGTTCAAATCCCTAGCATCCATATAAAAATTTGAGTGTGGCCACACACATCACATCTATGACTGCAGCTCTGTGGAAGGAGGAGACAGGAGGATTGCTGGGGCCTGCTGGCCACCAGCCATCCTGCAGGTTCTCAGAACCTGTCTCAAAGGAATAAAGCAGAGAATGACAGAGCAGAACACTCAATATCATCCCTTGGCCTCTGCACATACAAAGAGGTGTACATATACACTCAAGCATACACACATGCAAAATTAGAAACTCATAGTAGTGCCCACCTCTAATCAAATCAGTGAGGAGGCTGAGGAAGGATTATTCATTGTTTGAGACCAGACCAGTCAAAACAAGATTCTTTCTCAAAAATTAAACAGACACATAGACATACACAGATGTACAATTTTTTTTTAATTTAAGGTGCCAGAAAGATGGCTCAGATAAAGGTGCTTGTTACCAAGTCTGATGATCTCAGTTTGACACCAAAACCCATATGGGGGAGAGAACACACTCCTATAAGTTGTCCTCTGACCTCTACATGTATGGTATGCTTTACACACACATACACATAAACATAAATGTGGGGGCTTGAGAGATGGCTCAGTGTTTAAGAGCACTGGTTGCCCTTGCAGAATACCTAAGGATTTGGTTCCCAGCACTCACATGACACCTAACAACCATCTGTAACTCCAGTTTCAGGGGATCCAATGCCTTCTTCTAGTCTCTGTGGGCAATGCACTACATGGGTGCCCTTACATACATGGAGGCAAAACACTCATAGACATAAAAGGAAATAAAAAATAAATGTAAAAAACAGAAACTTCTTGTGATGGTTAATCTTCATTGTTAAATCCTTGACTGGATTTAGATTCATCATGAAAACACAAGTCGCAGTGTGTCTATGAGGATGTTCCAGAAGTGTTTAGACAGGGAAGACACACCCTTATGGGCAGCACCATCCCATGAGCTGCTCCCTATCTGCACTAAATATAAAGCAAAAAGCATTCATCTCTCTTCTTTCTGACTGTAAATGTAATGTGAACAGTCACCTCACACTCCTGTCACCAATGCTTTCCTTGTCAAAGCAAACCCTTCCTTAAATTGCTTTGTCAGGTATTTTATCATAGCAACAAGAAAAGTAACTAATACACTTGTCTATGAAAAGACATAAAAAGCTAGTGACAGCCAGGTGGGGTGGTGTATACCTTTAATCCCAGCACTTGGGAGGCAGAGACAGAGGCAGAGTCAGGTAGATCTCTGTGAGATTGAGGCCAGCCTGGTCTCCATAGCAAGTTGTAGGCCAGCCAGGGCTACAGGGAGACCCTATCTCAAAAAGACAAAAAAAAAAAAAGCTAGTGATACATGATGCATGCAGGTCAATGGCAGAGTGCATATCTAATTCCTTTAGTATCACACAAAAAAGAAAAACTGACAAGTTACAAACTTAAACATTAAAAGCATACAAAAAACACAAAGGAATAATGTTTCGCACATAAGGACTCATACATCAATATCAGAAAGATAATTCAATAGAAAATAGCTAAAATGAGTGAGGCATGGGGGCGTATGCCTGTAAACCCAGCAATCAGGAGGTAGAGGCAGGGGGACCAGGAATTCAAGGTCACCCTTAGCTACATACAAAATTCAGGGCCAGCATGGACAACATGAGACTATCTCAAAAACAAAAACAAGGGGCTGGAGAGAAAGATTGCTCAGTGGTTAAAAGTGCTTACTATTCTTGCAGAAGACCTGGGTTTTGGTTCCCACACCCACATCAAGCAGATCACAACCACCTATAATTCCAGTTACAGGGGGTCAGACACTATCTTCTGGCCTCCGTGGGCACCTGAATACATGTGGTGCAAATAAACTCATACAGGCACACACACATAAAATACATTTTTAAAACACAAAAGAAAACACTCAAGAAATATTGAAGAGATATTTCAGATTGGAAACATAACATGGTCCATAAACATATGTAGAGATGAATCATTAGTAATCAGAGAAATACAAATTAAGATCAGACTGAAATAAAATTTCACATACAATAGACTTTCCAAAAGAAAAGTCAAACAAGTATTGAAAATGTAAAACAATGGAAATTCATATACTGCTAATGTTAGAATATACTGATATGACTATTTTACTGAACAACTTCACTTCTTATAAAGTTCAAGACCTATAACAACTAGTGTCTATGAGATTTCCTACATACATGTCTGAGTGTATATGTATATGAATATATTTAGACACATACAGACATACCAAAAGACAGACAGTTCATACAAGTGCTGATCATAACAGCCCCCTTGACAAAAAACAAACAAAAAACTAAAAGAATACTGCAAAACACTGGTCCATCAAAAGTTATAGACAAGATCTAGGGAGATGGCTCAGTCTGTAGTACACTTGCCACAAAAGAATGAGGACTCTAGCCCCAACACCATGTAAAAGTCATGGCATGTGCCTGTAAATCCAGTTCCAGGGAAGCAGAGACAGGAGGATTCTTGGGGTTTGCTGGCAGACCTTGTCTCAAAAAACAAAGTGGAGGGCAGTTGTACAAAATACCCAATGTTAAGCTCTAGTTTCTCTACAAGCATGCATACACACATGCGCATGCATGCATGCATGCATGCATGCATGCATGGAGGGAGGGAGGGAGGAAGGAAGGAAGGAAGGAAGGAAGGAAGGAAGGAAGGAAGGAAGGAAACTACAAGCAAAAGGAGAGAGAAATCCAGGTATATTCCTATGATGCTTAATCTTGATTTGTCAACTTGATGGGAGTTAGAATCACCATGGAAACAAATCTCTGTGTGTGTCCATAAGATATTTTCTGCATTAGGTTGAGATGGGAAAAGCCACTCTAACTGAGGGTATTCTGTTTCATAATTGTGGACACAAAGTGAGCAACTACTTCCTGCTCCTGCCGCCATACCTTCCCAGCCATAATGGACTGTATCTCCCAAAACTATAAGCCAGAACAAATCCTTCATTTCTTAAATTGCTTTTGTTAGATATTTTCTTGCAATGAGACAAGGAACTAACACAATTCCCAAAGTACACTATTATTCATTATTGATAATGTGTAAACTACACCTATATTTTTTCCAAAAAAAAGGTGGGGGGGGCAGAGACTTCATAGGCCTGGAGAGATAGCTAGCAGTTGAGAGAATTTGCTGGTCAACCATGAGGACAGGAGTTTGGATTCTAGAACCTACATCAGACAGTTCAAACTCACCTGTAACTCCAGCTCCAAGGGATCAGATACCCTCTTCGGGCCTCCACAAGTACCTGCACACACATGTGCACACACACTCACACAGACAAATGTGCATATGCATACATATACATAAGTAAAATAAAATCTTAAACTATAAAGAATCCTACAAATGTAACACTGGTAAAAAAAATATTAGACATTTTGATAAAGCTCTAAATAAGAGAACTAAGTAGTGTATCATGTAGGCTTGAACATAAATTTGCTTAAATTTTTTTTGAGATAGTGTCTCACTATGTAGCCCAGGAACCTCAAATTTACCATGTAGACCAGGCTAACCTCAATTTCAAGATCTTCCTGTGTTTTTCTGAATGCTAGGATTACAAGTGTACACCACCACATTTTGCTTATATGAAGCAGTTTTGGTTTCTTTTGTCTTCATTTTTGCATATTAAATTGATTCTGAAAACCTGAAAGCAGTTAAGATAGCAGAGAGGTAAAAAGAGAGGGAAGTAGCACAAAAGTAGATAACATAATAATTCTTAAGTTAGGCAATTGGTATATAGGTGTTTATTATTATGCATTATATTTTACATCTATTCTCTATGTGCAAAATATTACACAAAGAAGTGTTTTAAAATAGAAGTGGTTTTCCCAAGACTTATACTGGTAGTTAGTAGAAGCAATATAACAAAAAATGCCCTGTACCTTACCTGAAGACACTTGCAAAATGCTAGGCACACATTAGAAACTAAGAGATACTTGTTAATGCATTGAGAATTTGATAATTACTTAAAATTATTAATTCTAAACACAGATGCTACAAATTAATTATGTCTTCTGATTTGATTAAATTTGAATTTATTTTGATTACATGGCTTCATTAGTATCTTTTATAAGTAACACATCGAGTTTATATAAGAATACTTTAATTACACTAACTTACAATTATTCTCCTGTATTTTTCATCAAGGTCAATAGTATAACCTAAGTTAACAAATGATAATGACTTTTAAAATAAAATTTATTTACAGGATCCCTTTCATGAATCGAGTCTCTTGCTATGGCTGCCATTCTTTTGGTTGAATCACAGACTATAATAAACGTAACATCCAATTCTGCTCAACTAAATTATTATTGGTTCTCAAACATATACATATGAACAACCCACTTACTTCCTATCTTATTCCTACTGTTCTGGCAGCTGCTACTCAGGGAGCCAATTCAAGAACTGCCTTTCTCTACCATTTGGTAACTGTTCATGAATAGAGATGAGTAAAAGTGTCTTTTGGAATAATTACAGGTAGCCACTGGTAAAAGCAGGGGTCCTGCTCACTAGGAAGCCTACCCACAATATTCTAGCACCATAACAGTTCCCTCCATTAGTGTTGTTTGCTAAGCAAATAATATAATAACGTTTAGTTTAATTCTAGAACATAGTGCTAACAAAGACATGTATTCTCATTTGAGTCCCAATCATTCAGGCCAATGTAAAACTGAACAGCATAGCTACTATTAAAAGCCATTGAACAGTATTTTTTCTAAAATTTGTCAATGTTTCTGTTCAAAGTACAGATGCTCAATTCAAACTCTTTACTACTGGTAGAGAAACTGAAATTTGAGGCAGAGAACAGGCATGAGAACTCAGAAGTCTGATATTTTAAGCAGAAACAGGTGAACAACTCAATAGACAATAGCAAGAATGACATTTGCTCCTAGACTGTGAGACTTAAAATCATAGTACTGAATTCTAAAGCTGAGAAAGAAGAGTAAATTAAGGTACAGGTGAAAGGGCTGAGCCTGAAATTCTGTATTTCTGCATCTCATACTTCTGAGCTCCCATTCATTAAGAAAGCTTTGGCAAACCACTCATGTTCTCTCTGTCCACTTCCTCGGCTGTAATGAAGAAGTTGCATTTCTACATGGTCTATAAACTCTTCTACCAGTGCTAGGACTCAGAGCCTTGAAGACTATAAAACACCAAAGCCATTTTACAGATGAAAAGATTTGCAAACTGTAATTATTTACTATTTGAAATCTAAAGACCTTTTTAATTTGTTCATTCATCTTCACATGATCCTGGGACATAAGGGTAATTTTATGTATCAACTTGATGGGTAAGCCTCATCTCATCAGCTGACTGCCTGAAAAGACCTGCCCTACAGTAAAGAAGAACACTTCCTGTCTGATGACCTTCAAGCTGGGACATCTGTTTTTCCTACCTTTAGAATTAAACTGAAACAGTGGTTCTCCATCCTGGAACTTGGGCCTAATACCCCTCATGACTGGAACTTACACGTTAGCTTATAGGTCTCCAGCTTTCCAGCTGCAGATCTTAAGACTTGTCAGATTAAATAATTCTGCGAGCCAATTCCTTATAATACACCTCTTTCTAAGTATATATCCTACTGATGTTATTTCTCTATAGAATCTTAATGAAAAATGTAATGTATATAAGGAACTAATGCTTCTAAAACACAACAGTTCCTGATACTAGTTTCTGCTGTTATACTTAATCATAAGAGGCCATAAAGAACAATCTACAGCTGACACAACTCTATAAACCTGCAGTTTATCGATAAAATCATGGATCAGTAATTCAAAGTTGTTTAAAATAATTATTTCTGCACACAGGCATCTTAATAGAACACAGCTGCCTAAGTGAAGGCAAAAATCACCAAAAAAAGATAAAGAATACCTGTTTGAGGACTGAGGTTGTAACTCAGTAGTATAGCAACTGATAAGGACTAGCATGTGTGAGGCTCTGGGTTCAATCTCCAGCACCAAAAAAGCCCCAGTGTAAATTTTGACACAAATAAACTAAAATTATTTCCATTTCCATGTGATAAGGGCTTAACTGAGACAATACTATCATTTCCAAATATCTAACACTCATTAAAATTAGAAAACATTCACAAACAATTCACGTTTCAGTAAGGCTGTTTTTAAAATGTTTAAAAAGGGCTAGAGAGAGCTCAGCAGTTAAGAATACATGCTGCTCTTCCAGAACACCTACATTCAATTCACAGCAATCACATCAGTGGCTTACAACCACCTGTAACTCCAATTCCTGGGGGATCTAATGTCTCTTGATTCCAAAGGCACCTACACTCATGTGCACATATTGACAGATACATATAATTCAAAATAAAAATAAACCATTAAAAATAAAAATTAAAAAATGTTTAAACAAGTACCTGTAAAGTATCTAGATTAAAAATTAGGGTACAACTGTGATTCTAACACCTGGAAGGTAGAAGCAGGAAGATCAAGAGTTCAATATAATCAATCCTCAGCTACACAGTGAGTATGAGACCAGACTAAGCTACATGAAACCTTGTTTTAAAAAACAAATGCAAAATTTTATCAAAGGGACCAATAAAATGAAAAAAAAGTTGTATTCATCCATTTGGTATTTATAATGAAGTAGGTACTGTTCACATAGTAATAAAATCGTTCAAGAAAAATCAATGTTATAAATGTCTAATTTGGGGCTTCTTAAACTCTTTCCATTTGTGACAGTTTTATTTTCCTGAAAAACTTCTACTTGACTATAAGTACGTAAAACACGTATACAAATCAAATGTCTACTAATAATAAATAATAAAAGGAGGAAATCAAATGGGGAACTAATAGGTTTCACTTTTATAGATGCGTTGTTGCATACAATGTGAATACATTTGCACTATTCAACTCAGCACTTTTAAAAGGGTTATGGTGGTAAATTTTATGTTATGTGTTTTTAACTGCAATGAAAAAGTTGTTTAAGCTGGGTGTGGTGGCATATGGCTATAATGCCAAGACTTGGGGAAGTGGAGTCAGTAGGATCAGAAACTTAATGTCAGCTGGAGCTACAAGAGATCCTGCCTCAAAAAAAAAAAATAAATAAATAAATAAAATAAAGTAAATAAATATAAGCCAAGTGTGGAGGTACATCCCCACAATTCCAGTACTCTAGAGGCGGGGGCAGAAAAATTAACACAACTCTTGAGGCCAGCCTTCTATGTAAAGAGTTCCAGATCAGCTAGGGATACAAAGTGAGACCTTGTCTCAAAAGAAAAAAAAAAAAAAAAAAGAGGACAAAAAGAAGCTTGGCAGTTCCTGAAAAAGTTAAACACAATTATAGTATTATCTAGCAATTCCACTCTAATACAATCATAAAAATTGAAAATATAGGGACTGGAGAGCCAGGTGTAGTGTGGCTCATGCCTGTGGAATCCCAGCACTCAGGAGGCAGAGGCAGGCAGATCTGTGAGCTTGAGGCCACCCTGGTCTACAAAGTGAGTTCCAGGCCAGGTGGGGCTACAGGGAGACCCTGTCTCAAAAAGACAAAAAAAAAAAGAGAAAGAAAATATAGGGACTAGAGAGATAGTTCCATAGTTAAGAGCACTGGCTGATCTTGTAGAGGACCTGGGTTTGATTTCCAGCACCCACACGGTGGCTAACAACTGCTAGTTCCAGAGGCTCCAATGCCCTCTTCTGACCTCTGCGGGCACTGAACAACAGGGGTGCATTTACCTACATGCCAGCAATACACTCATACACATAAAATTTAAAAAATAAAATGTGGTATGTCCATGTAATGGAATATTATTTAGACATAAAATGAATGAAGTATTGATACATGCTACTACTGTGTGATAGAATGTTGAAAATATTCTAAATAAAAGCAATCCCAACAGCAAACATACTTTTGGTTTTACTTGCTGGTTGATTGTTGTTGGGGTTTGTTTGGTTGGGTTTTTGTTTTTTGTTTTCTGAGACAGAGTCTCACTACATAGACGAGGCCTACCTCAAACTTATCCTCCTGCTTCAGCCTCCTGAATTCTAGGACTAGAAGTATAGCCACTAAACTCAGATGGATGATTTCATTAATGTAAAATTTCTGGAATTGGGAAAAATCAATAGAGGTAGCAGATTGGAGACCATCAGAGGCGCAGGAGGAAACAGAGTTAGGATTAAAAGCTGATAAACACACAGTTCACTTTTGAGATGGTGGAAGTATACTGAAATTAGATGGATGTACAATATCATGAATATGCTAAAACTCACTTAAATGTATATGTCAAAATAATGAATTTGTTATATGAATCATATCTCAGTTTTTACAATGAAATAGCAGGAAGTGAGGAATAATAAGAGCAATATCAGCAAAGTCTTTAAATAGAGAACAATGTAAAGTCACTGAAGGCTTTCAGGTATGCATGTGTAAAAGGTACTTCTGGTGTTGTACGGAGGATAAGTGAAGAACACAGGAATGGATAAGATCATCTATTGCAACGATCCAGATAAATGACAGTAGTAGTTTGAGCTTGGATGGTATGGGAATGAAAAGAATTGAGATTTGAAAAACTTTCAGATATGGAAAACTATTAGGTTTGCTGATTGATTAAATGTAGATGAAAAGAAAAGCAAGGGGCTAAGGGGCTAACTTAGTAAAGTACTTGCCATACAAAGAGTTTGATCCCTAGCACCCAAGTAAAAAGCCAGGTATGCTGGATAGCTTTAGTTGTCAACTTGACACACCTGGATAGAGGGAGCCTCAATTGGGGAATTTTCTCCATTGAACTAGCCTATGGCCATGTCTGTGGGGGTATTTCCTGGATTTCTGAGTAATGTGGGAGGGTCAAGTCCACTGTGGGCAGTGCCACACCTGGGCAGGTTGTTCTGTATTGTATAAGAAAGCAGGCTGAGCACGGGTCAGGGGAGCAAGTCAGTAAGTAGCACTCCTCAATAGCCTGTGCTCCAGCTCCTGCCTCCAGGTTCCTACTCTGAGTTCCTGTGTTGGGCTCCCTGATAAACTGTGACCCAGGAGATGTAAACCAAATAAATAAACCCTTTCCTCCCCAAGCTGGTATCAGTCAGAGTATTTTGTCACAGCAATGGAGAAACAAATTAGAACAGTAGGTGTGGTAGTACATGGTTATAATCCCAGTGCTGGGGAGCTGGAGACTGGTGGATCCCTGGAGCTCATTGGTCAGCTGGCCTAGCTTCCTTGGTGAGCTTCAGGACCCAATGAGAAACCCTGTCTTAAAAATTAGGTGGACCAGGGCTGGAGAGATGGTTCAGTGGATAAGAACACTGACTGTTCTTGCAGAAGACCAGGGTTTGAATCCCAGCACCCACATGGCAGCTAACAAAGGTCTGTAACTCCAGTTCCAAGGGATCTGACAGTCTCTCCTGTCTTCCACAGGCATTGCATGACATGGAAGCACTTACCTACATGCAGGCAATTACATGCATACACATAAAATAAAAATAATAAAATATTTAAAAAAACAAAGAAAAATTAAGTGGATGGTTCCTGAGGAAGACACCCAAGGTTGACCTCAAGGCTGACCTCAAGGTTGACCTCTGGCTTCCACATGCCTGTGCACCCATTACACATATATATATAAATATCCATACACATATATATAGACAGAAAAAGAAAAGGGAGTATGAAGAATGACTGCTTTGTCTCGTTTCTACACCTAGGGAGGAGATGATGCCAGTTACTGAAAGGTAGAAGACTGGAGGAGCAACAAATATGAAAGACACAGATGACTTGGACTAGAGTGCCAATAGTGAGAAAGCGGCATCAGTTGGATGATTATAAAAAGTTGTAATTCATGCTCTATTCTAATAATTCAGAATGTCTTCAGTCTTGAATACCTATTCGTAGCCATGTTATCTAATAGAAATAAGACACAAGTGTTAAATGTGCTCCTGAACAAAGGTTTTATTCTCAGCTTTTAAAACAAACATTTCTCAGCACTCAGGAAATCACTACTCTGGACTGATGAAGTAATTTTCTGGAAGTATACTCATCATTTAAGCCACACGACTGAAGTAACCAGTCACATAATTCTGTATGAAGCAGTGATTTACCATCACAAATGCTAATTTCATTCCAGTCCCTACCTTACTGCTCAAAACCAGAAGAGGCACTGGAGTTGTAGTTTTCAGAAACAAGTTTGAGATCTGTACAGCTATTGTAGAGACCTAAAATTACCTCAAGTTTTAGTATGCCCTCTAATAAACTAAACCTTACTATAGGAAACATAAAGCACTGAAAATCAAGGTTGCAAACATCCTGCTGTGCTACAAACTAGATGTTTGTGTCTTTGTCCTGCCAAATTTATATGCAGAAATCCTAACACCCACTATGCTATTAAGAGGTGGCACTTTGGGGAGATCAGTTAGGTAATGTGGGTGGAGTTAAGGGAAATGGGATTAGTACCCCTTCAGCTAGAACAAGAGCCAGTGTCTCCTTCCAAATATCTACTGTACTTAGTGCATTTGCTACTCAAGAGGACATAGCCAGGTATGATGACCAGAATGCTTGCCCATAATCCCAACACTGGGCAAAAGGAGCAGGAGTTTGAGATCAGCCTAGGCTACATGATACCCTGACTCCAAAAGATCAAAACAAAGAGTCAGGCGTGGTGACACATGCTTTTAGTCCTAGCACTCGGGAGGCAGAGGCAGGCAGATCTCTGTGAGTTCAAGGGCAGCCTGGTCTACATAGTGAGTTCCAGGCCAGCTGGGGCTACAGGGAGACCCCATCTCAAAAAGTCCAAAAAAAGGACACTGATAACCTATTGGACTCCTATAAGGATTGATCCTATACGTATATCTTCTGTCTCAAGAACAGAACTGTACCTTATATCCTCTGTGGCCCCTAATAGGGCATGAATATTCAAAGAAAGCTTGTGCACTGAGTAGGGTGACACATGTCTTAAACACCAGCACTGGGGAAGCAGAGACAGGCAGATGTCTGTGAAACCAAAGGCCAGCTAGTTGGTTCTACATAGTTCCAGGCCAGCTGGGGCTACAGAGAAAACGGGTGTCTCATAGGCTTTTAAAAAAGCAGCCTAAGTTGTGCATGGTGGCACATACCTACAGTCTCAGTTACTCCAGCCAATAGAGCTTCTCTCCTTTTGTGAGTATGTGTGTGATATGTGAATTTATGTGTGAGTTTGTGTTTGTGTGTGTGTGTGTGTGTCTGCGTGTGTGCGCCCATGTTTGTGTGGGAGGTGCAGCTGCACATGCGTGGAGGTCAGAAGACAACTTTTGGGTATCAGTCCTCACTTTTCCACTTTGTCTGAAACAGGGTCTCTTGGCAGCTTTGGCAAGCAGGCTTCTTCTAGAGAGTCTCCTGTTTCTGCCTCCCATCTCCCAGTAGGGCTGTATTAGGATTATACACTTAAACTACTGTATTCTGCTTTTATGTGGGCTCTGAGTGTCTGAACTCATCATCAATCAAGCACTTTTACCCACTGAGCCAATTCCCCAGCCCATGTCTCCTTTAAAATAAGATAAAAAATAAAAAGAAGTGGAGATGGAGAGATGGCTCAGTGATTAAGAACAGTGGATGTTCTTACAGAAGACCCGGGTTTGAATCCCAGCACCCACATGGCAGCTAACAACTGTCCATAACTCCAGTCCCAGGGGATTGGACAGCCTCTTCTGACCTCCGCAGGCACTGCATGACACGGGTGCACTTACCTACATGCAGGCAATACACACATACACATAAAATAAAAATAATAAATTTTTTTTAAAAAATGAAAAGAAGAAAAGCTAAATTTTGACTATACTATAGATCCCTTAAGCCATACTACCACAAACTACATTAATTGTGAAGCTTAAAGGACATCCCCACCGCTCACACAACAGGTGTAACTTACATAATCTTCTCTACCCAGCTGTTATTTGTGACAATTCCCTACTGGCTTCTGCTCCCTAATGATCTGCAGAATTGCTGACTCTTCAAATGTGGTTTCCTTGTTTATTCCCTGCCCAAATCAGGAAAGAACTGTTATTTTTCCTTTGTAACAGTAAATAGGCTGAAATTTGAAACAAATCAGAGAGCTCTTCCAGGGGATTTCAATTATTACAAAACTCATCTTGGAAGAAAACACTATTTGTAAATATGGCTTTAAAATTCACTTGTTAGTCCAAGAATTTTTCTCGTTTTTTTCCCTTTTAGATTACAACAAAAACACTCTTTGATATACTTGCTACGTGGAACTGTTTTGCCTAAAAGAATCTTTACATTTGGTGCCTATGGACTAAGAGCTAGCCATGTATAGAACTGGATAAGGGAAAGGTGCAAATGAAATGTTGAGAAGGTGAACAAATGTACTGAACAAGGAGAGATTGGGGCAGTAATGAAAGTCCAAATAGGAAGGAATCCACGAACTTGGTGATGCTCCAGAGAGGAAACCAGCAAGTGTTGACGCTAAACTGGCAGAAACATCAATACTTCCTGGCTCCCCCACTGGGTACATCAATTTACCACCGCCAGGTTGCTCTTCTGCTGCAAGTGACAAATGGTGAATGCTGTCAACAATAAGAAATGACTCATAATTTGGATGTGTGGCAGTGATAGCAATGAAAAGGTATGATTGCTAGAAGTATCAGATATAGACTCAACTCTGCTGCTTAGTTTAATGACCTTGGGAACGTCATTTCTCTCCAATATTACTATTTCATAGCAACAGTATATAACAGAGTAATCATAGAAAGTCTGAGATTGCTATTCTTTGGGGTTGTTTTGTTTTTCTGAAACAAGGTCTAACTATGTAGCCCTGATGGCCTAAAACTCACTATGAAGGCCAGGCTCAAATGCAAGAAAACTGCCTGCCACTGTGTGTGTTGGGATTACCACCACACTCAACAGAGATTGCTATTCTTAAAAAGGTCTGATTCTAAGGCTAGTCCTTGGCTGGTGACTGGGTATTTCAAGAGCGTTTCTATCACTCTAACTGGTAAGAGTAATATGATGTGACCACACATCTGTAATCCCAGGACTCAGGAGGCCGAGGCAAAAGAATCACCTGAAGTTTGAAAGCAACCTAGTGTAGAGAGTTCCAGGACAGCCAGGGCTACACAGGAGACCCTGTGTCAAGAAATAAAAAACAGGGTGGAGAGATGACTCGGTAGTTAAGCGCACTGGCTGCTCCTGCAGAGAACCAGGGTTCAATTCCCAACACCCACATAGCAGCTCACAAATATCCCTAACTCCAATTCCAGGGGAATCTGACACCCTCTTCTGACCTCCACAGGCATTCCACAACAAGGGTGCACCTACAAACATACATACAATACACTCATACACTTAAAATAAAAATAATACAACATAAAAAAGTAGTATGGTGTGCTGAAAATTTTTGTATAAATAATATTTAGGCCATATATCTGCTTCCTTCCACAAGTTTGAAATTTGTGTGCATAACAGTTTTAGGGTGCCCAAATGACTAGTCCCAAATTAAGAAATCAGGGCACAAAGTTACGAACAGTTTCCTGACAGACATTTTACACAAGGTGTCACAACTCACTAAAGGAATTAAGTAAACCCTTAGTGATTTCAATGTGGAAGGACTGTTGGAAACCTGTATGTAGTTTCCTGCAGAATTTGTCCCATTCATCTTTTCTCTTTGCTGACTTCGCTTTGCAACCTTTTACTGTCTTAACAACAATGGCAATATCTATATACTAAGACCTAAATTCCTGCCAGTGAACTATGGAACCTGAGGGTAAGTTAGTGTTGCATGATATAGCAAATATTTATGCAATAACCTTATGAAGTATTGTTATTCTTATTCTATAGATCAGGAAACTGAAGTACAGAGTAGTAAATACAAAGCGTACTTTAAAGTAAGTATTTTGGTGTTTCCTATACAATACCTGGATGTTCCCAAACTTTAGCAAGCCTAAGAACCAGTTGGAGTACTTGCTAAAGTGCTGCTTTGAGTTCAGTAGGTTTGAGGGTAAGAAATCTATATTTATAACAAGCACCACAGATAATTCTTATGTAAGTGGTCCCAAGGACCACATTTAAAGAAATACTCTGAGCCAGGCCTGATAATGCAGAACAGTAGTCCCAGTTACTAGGAGAGTGAGACAGGAGGATTGCAAGTTCAAGGTCTGCCTGTGCTACAATGTGAGTTCAAGGCCAGCATGGTAAAATTCAGTCTCAAAATTGAAATGGGGGCTGAAGAGATGGCTCAATGGGTAGAGTACTGGCTACTCTTTAGAGGACCTGGATTTTGTTTCCCAGCATCTGAGTGATAGCTAATATCCATCCTTAATTCCAATTCCAAGGTATCTAATGTCCTCCTTGGGCACTAGGCATGCACATGGTATACTAACATACATGGAGGCAAAATACTCAAAAACAAAGAATAAAAACAAAATAAACTGGGGCTGGAGAGATGGCTCAGTGGTTAAGAACACTGGTTGTTCTTGCAGAAGACCTGGGTTCTAATCCCAGCACACACATGGCAGCTGACAACTGTCCCTAACTCCAGTCCCAGCAGATCCAACAGCCTCTTCGGACCTCCATGGGCATTGCACAGCACGGGTGCACTTACCTACATGCAAGCAATACACACATACACATAAAATAAAAAATAATAAAATTTAAAAGCTCCTTTAAAAAATAAAATAAATAAACTTAGAAAAACTAAAAACAAAAATTTAAAGAATAGGCTGGCGATATAACTTAGTGGTAAAAGGCTTGCCATATCTTCAATTCCCAGTACAGAAAATTTTAAAAAAAAATTTTTGCTGTATATGAGCTACAGCCTGCAGTGCCCAATTTCTCAGCTAAGTAGTAAGCTGTAATGTAGGACTTTATTAATCCTTTTAACAAGTTTGAGACTTATTTCACAATACAACTGCAAATCCTTCACCATTCGTCTGACACCCCCCCAATTTAGATATTTGAGACAGTCAGTCTCTCTCTCTCTCTCTCTCTCTCTCTCTCTCTCTCTCTCTCTCTCTCCCCATATATATATAATAGCCAAGGCTATCTTTGAACTTACTGCTATAGCTGAGGTTAGCTTTGAACACTTGATCCTCCTGCCTCCACCACCATAGTGCTAGAATTGCAGGTGTGAACCACCATGCCAAATTTGTTCTGCCTTTGTGCTACCTTACATTCTAACCACTAAATAAGGGATATCCTGAATCCAAATAAAGTATACTTACCACAAAGAGTCAAATGACATAAAGGAGATGGGCGTGGTGGTATCTACCCATAATCCCAACATTTGGGAGGCTAAGGCCAGAGGATTCAGAGTTCAAGACCAGTCTGATCTACAGAGCAAGTTCCTGGCCAGTTCCTAGGGCTACATAGTGAGACCCTGTGTGAAAAATCCAACCAACCCACCGATCAAACAAACAAATAAGGATACAACAAAGCTCTTCTGGAGTTAACACTGAAGCTCTGTTTTTCAAAAACAAATCTGATGTGTTGGTGGCATCAGAAACCATAAACGTTATCAACTAAACTTAACACAAAGCATACAGATGTACTTAGAATTTTACAAGTTGAAGATAGTATATTAATTGCAGTGTTTTATGAAATGCCAAGAAAAGGGAAAGGGCTATTTTTCTGCTGAATAGAGAAAAGAGTCTCAGTAAAGGGCAAATATTTTTTCTCATTCAAAATAATAGCGTAGCATACCGTCCAGTGAAAAAGATATTACTTTCACTGCTATTTATTCTTTTTTTAACTCAGTCAAAAACACAGAGGTTTCTTGGTGGCTGTTTCTTCAACTGGTCATTTTATACCAGTTATCAATGGCTTACCTTGTGTTGTCAATTCAGTTCAAATCAATTCACAAGTACTCACTGGATATCTGCTGTTTACCTGATGCCATGCTCGTGCAAAATCATTGCCAAGAACACTGTTCTGATTTTCTTGAGAACATATTGGTGAAGAGATGAAACTAGGAAAAGTGCCATCTCCTTAATACCTCAAGATAACACGGAATAGAGGAGCCAAAGAAACAAATGATACCTGTTTAGGGTACACTTCACTAATCATCCTGTATTCTATTAAATATGGGACAAGAGATCAATGAGAGTCTTTACTTTACAAATGCAGATTAACCTCCTAAACGGGATATTGCTAGTCCAAAACCATTTATAAACCATTGCTTTTATAATCAAGAAGTCAGCCAAACCAGCAATCCATCTATCCACTGCAGTAATTGAGGGGCTGCTTGCCAATGTGCATAGGACATCCCACGCCCATATCTGCAGTGCTGAACACTCATTCATCATTAATCTGCAGTAATGTTAACATATGCTGCAGCTGTACTAATATGTTTATTTTATGATTACTGCTGATCTTCACTTACACAAGGCCAAGAAAATACACATTAAGTGGATGGAAATAAACTTGAGAAAAGCACCCAACTTTCTTGAAGAAGTCGGAACCTTCCTCCATCCAACCAGAAAACACCCCCGCCCCATCTCAAGGATTTCCCACATCAGAAGTTAATTTGTTCAAAGCACTACAGTTATATAGGAATCTCAAACACTGGGAAGGAAAAGGGTGTTTTTATTTTGAATCCTATGACTCTGCGTCTTTGAGAAACTGGTCATCTATACTAGATAAGCCTCCAACCTTGACTTTTTCCATCACTCAGCAAACCAGTATTTGAATTCACAAAATAAGCTGGTTCTTTGCACATCATGCAGACACAGTGAAGTTATCTGTGATTCTTCCAGAGGCCACTGGTGATCCTGCCTAGAGCACAGTCCACTAGCACTTGGGTGAGGAAATAAGCTCATTTGGACAGCTGTATCAATATGAAAATGGCCAGGTTCACCTAACCGAATCTCATCTCTGCTAGAAGTCCATCCACTAAGAATATTAAGCTGCATATTAAGCTACACTCTTTACTCCCAGCACTTAGAAGACAGAAGTAGGAAGATTTCTGTGAGTTTGAGGCCAGCCTGGTCTATCTAGTGAGAGTTCCAGGCCAGCCAGACCCTGTCTAAAAAAATATTGGAAACTATCAGATATATGGCCACTCAACAGTACCTATGAAAGCCTGAAGTATTAGTAATACTCACAAACAAAACCAATAAATAAGAAACCCTTAGTGAAAGACATTTAGGAGTCATTCTCAATTTTGGATTGCTTAAATACAGAAGTGGGGCAGAGACCAAAATCTGTTCTACCTATATAAAGATTTGTTTCAAGTCAGACATGGTGGCACATGCCTGTAATTCCAGCACTTGGGAAGCTCAGGCAGATGGATTCCTAGGGGGTTCAAGACTAGGCTGAAAGTTCATAGAGGATAACAACAGGCAAACCAGGGCTACAAAGCAAGACTCTATCTTAAAGAGAGAAGAAAAGAGACATATTAATAGCTGTACTGATTTATTGTAAATGACTAATTTATTTCAAGTTTTAGTGGGTCAACCTAACATCTATTTGGAAAAGAGCAATTTGCTAAGCAAATCAAGGGTGTCAACTGCAACCAGACTTTTAATTTGGCATTTAAACAACCAGAAAAATAACAGATTATAAAATCTATTTTTGGTAGAAAATCTATTTTGCTAAGTATATAACATTAACTTACTCATAAAGAGCAAATTTTGTGGTATACCACAAATTATATAAGTGTAGTCACCATGCCTTCTATATCTGTAGTCATGAATATAATAATTAAAGCACCTCAGGACAAGAATATAAGAATCTTGTCTACCTTGCTCATGTGTCCCCAGGACCTACTGCAGTGCCCAGTCTATAGTAGATGCTTACTTGAGTATCTATTGAATGAAATAGTGCTTCCAATAACATAAAATGACTGAATCACCTAAGATTATATTATGGTCAGTATAGCATAAGCCCTAAATGCATTTATTGTAACAATCAGTAATATGGTATACCCTCGATTAACTAGAACTCCTCATTCTTTGATCACTTTGGATAAGGAAGAGGTTTACTTTAAAATACTTTATTATTTTTATTTTATGTGTATGAGTGTATTGCCTGCATGCATGTAAGTGCACCCATATCATGCAATGCCTAAGGAGGTCACAAGAAGTGCCAGATACCCCTGGAACTGGATTTATAGATGGTTGTAAGGCACCATGTGGGTGCTGGGACTCGAACCTGGGTCTTCTGCAAGAACAGTCAGTGCTCTTAATCCCTGAGCCATGTCTCCAGCCTCTGAAGGGGTTTACTTTAAATCCCTGTCACGAATTAAAGATTATGTATGTGAAACATTTAAAAGTTCTTCTCTCAACAGTATGTATTAAACATGTACTAGGCATCAGGCATGGTGCCAGGACCTAAAGACACTATGAACTGTCTCTACCCCAGTTGCTTTCAGTCTAGAGCAGCCTTTCTCTACTGGGATCCTCCTCCAATTGTGTAGGAAAGAAGTTTATTTATTTATTTATTTATTTTATTTTTTTGACAGAGTCTCACTAAGTAGCACTACCTGGTCTGGAACTCACTATTTAAACCAGGCTGGCCACCAACACACAGATACACCAGCCTTCTTCCAAGGGCTAGGATTAAAGGTATGCACTACACCCAGTAAAAATTAATATATACATATATACATATGATGTGTACCCTAGAGAATTAGGCCTTTTCTCCCACTTGAGAAAACACTGGACTAGAAAATCATACAAATTAAAAGGCAATTATAACGCAAAATGATAAAAAAGGTTGCTTTAGGAAGGGGAAAATTCAACTGTCAGATCTACAAGTGTTCAAGAAGCCAAAATGTACAGACTTTTGTAATAATTATGTAAATGCAAAAATATTACAATCCGCATATGCAGCTATATTTCAAAGCATAACAAAATAAAATCAGTATATTTGACACTCAGCACAGAGGCCATGGTTATTAGGGAAATGAAACAGAAAAAGATATATTTAATTACCCTGATAATTTAACCAGAAAGCCAAAAACCTTACTCCTGGAAAAAAGCAATTACCTGAATAATTCTGTTAATTGCCTCCATATACATGATTTCACTAAAGTGGCCTTGGACTCAAAGCAATAAATTAGCTACCCAGTTCATTAATTTTTATTTTCCATTTTTAGCCTTATTTAGAATTTTCATTCTTTGTTATGAAGCCTTTTCCAGTCACTTTGGTAACACATTTTCTGTAAAATGTTATCACTGTATGCTACATGGTTTGTGGACCCACGCAGTTGAGAGCTTTTTAAAATGAGTGATACAAATTTACTCTGGTTTTCCATACTGGTAACAGGTTTTCATTATCAATGATCTACACCACTGTCAAATGCCAGTCTGACATGCTAAACTGACAGTACTCACCTGACAAAAGCACCTATCTCCATCAAGGTATCTTATTTTAATCTTCAGCATGAAATAATTTAATAAACCAGAAAGGAGAAATCTGTGTTAGACCTTTAAGCCTATAGATTATGAAATTTACAGAACACTATAAAATTCTTATAATCACTAGGCATTTTATTAAAGGATAACACTGAGGAGTTCAATGACCCTTAAGTCAAGATTCAAGTAATCTGGACTTCTGATTAAATAATATGCATTGAACTAAATAAAATGAATATATAAAACTAGCACTATTTATTCTATTTACAGAAATACTAACTGGGAACAAGTAGCATTTTTACTGTATCTAAGACATAACTCTTGAATCCCTACATGCCTAAATCTGAAAATGCTGTACACCGAATTCACCAATTTCTTTCTAACTTAAACCATCAAACCGTGACCATGTTGGTCCAAATCTGTGATGCCAGCATTCAGGAGGCTGAGGCAGTAGGATGGGGAGTTCCAGGCCAGACTAGACTATAGAATGACACTGTCTGCAGAAAGAAACAGAAAAGGTTGTCAAAAGGAAACTGGAAGGTGGAGGCAGGAGCATCAGTAATCCAAGGTCATTCTCAGCTGCACAGTGAGTTTGAGGCCATCTGAGCTACATGAGACCCTGCCTCAAAAATTTTTTCCAAAAGTTGTAATTCATCAGAAAGGAAGGACAGTTATTAGTAACAAAGATGTCATGCTATGGCCATACCCTTTAAAAGTATGTGGCACATGCCTATAGTCCCAACACTAGGGAAGCAGAGGCAAGCGGACTTCCATGAGTTCAAGGCCAGCCTGTTCTACATAGTGAGTTCCAGGACAGCTGGGGCTACAGGGAGACCAAAAAAAAAAAAAAAAGTACAGTTAATCAGTATTTCTTTTAGCTCAAAAACAGGGGAGATGGAAATAAATGGGTTTTTTTTTAATGACTCAACAAACACAACTCAGCTATACAGAAGGTATGATTTCTAAGCTATGCTTACTTCCCATATTAGGTATAAAATACAAAGAAAGCTTTGTTTTAAGATGCAGTCCTCTATCATTCAATGACCACAACTATAATCAATACTAGTATAATTTATTTAACACTAAAAGCCTATTTCAGATGCATATATGACTGCCCCAAAACAATTACTTTTGAAAGGAATTCAGAGCCCAATCTCTAAAATATTAAAACAATTATAAGGACAGCATAGAACTTAGACTACATCTACTTTGCTGTGTAAGTCTGCAAGTTCCAACTATTTAATTTAGTGGTCTAGTGATTTAAAGGTGAGTGCTACTAAAAGAATCTGCTTCAAGGCAGAAGAGGACAAAGCATGTGGTTCACTAATCTAAGGGATGTAAAATTTGCCCATACCCCCAAATTTAAAGCCCTATCTGCCAATGAGAATTTTATAGTGTTTGATGGCATATTCAGGCCAACGATTTGCAGTTTAATTCCTTAGTTCTAGGTCCTAGGTCTTAGACAGAACTCCTAAGAACCTTCCAGCTTACTACACTGGAACAAATTCTTAGGACTTGCCATGGTCATGGTTGTGCAGGAAACTGTAAGGAGCTGGACATCTGAGTTGAAACAATGAGGTCAAAGCTCCCTTCAGTATGAGCAAAAACGATTCTCTGCGGAGATCCTGGGCGAGATGCAAAGTACTAGCAGGCTGGCACCTAGACAACTGCTGCAAATTGTACTGCATGCCCCAGCTTTGAGGCCAACACTGCTTAATTCCTACACTGATACAATGCAGATCAACGCTTAGCCAGAGAAATCTAAAAGGGATTTTTTTTTCGACCAACAGGCAGGTTGTCCAATTCCAAATATCCAAATCCTTAAAAAATGGGATTTCAACGTATCAATTTTAAGCAAATGGATTTAATATGATCCAGAAATCAGCTTTTTTCTAGCATGAGTGCCTTGTGCAAAGATTGCCTTTTCCATAAATATTACAATTAGCTTTCTTGTCACCTTTTGCTTTCCTTCACCCTGAAACAACCAACACTTCAAAAATCACAAGAACCCATGTGAAGGAGAAACAGGAGGTATAATGCTCCTTTACAGTCTCAGGCACAGTGTGAGAAACAAATTTGAGTCACTTGCTCCACCAAACACCCAGCACAAGCCGTTTCCTATGGCTCCCAAGATTCCTGATACATAGTTAATAACGGGTCCCACCTTCATACTGTATGTCTCTGAATGAAATAAATATCTAGCAAAAAACGTATCACTGTTATGCTGATGATAGTACTGATGATGAAGGGGATGTACAAGGAGGACTGTGAGCCAGGATACATTTGTGAAAGTTTCAAATGTAGAAAAAAGGACAGTAAATTCATCTGACCTACAGAAAATATCAGCGATGTTCTGATAAGGAATGCTAGAGTAAAGGTCACCAAACTGTCAAGTTCTTAAATCTTCCTAAAGCGAACAGGGGACAGCAACCGGCATCCCTTCTTTTCTTCACTACAGAAGCATCAACATTTGAAGACGAACCCTTTCTTGCACATCATTGGCAGGCATAAAATCCTATTCCCGCCACCTCCTCTTCTGGAAATTAGGGAAGTTGCTCCCAACAGCAGCCTAGAAGTAACCGGCCCTACTTTCTCCATTCTACACGTTCCCAGCAAGAGTAAACAGGTTACTCCAAAGAGTTAGCCGTCCCATTTGCCCAGGGCTGGCGGAGGGCTGGGAAAGGGGAAAGGTGGTGCGGGGCTCATGGCAGTGCAGGGTTCCGCAACCTGGCGCAGCCTCCCCGCGTGGCCGGCCGCCCCAGCCCACACAGCCCGCCGCCCTCGGAATGATCCCGGCCTCAAGGAGAGGGTGCGGGCTGCATCCTCAAAGTTTGCGGGGCTTCCGGTCAGCAGCCGCCTCCCGAGCACGCGAGGCAGAGTCCTGCTGGATCTTCAGCTCCTCTACGAGCCACAGTGGCAGGTCTGAGTTTACCTCCATGTGCTCGTCGCAGAGGAAACAAAAGAAAGCTTCCTCCCAGATAATCAAACGCCATCTTCCACTAATTGGCAAACTGAGGGACCTCGGGGAGCCCCCCACCTCCCGCCCTGGGCGATCCCCGGTCTTGAGGGAGAGCTCTCAGAGCCCCGGGGTAGTCCCGGGCTCCACAGTCTTGCACGCCAGGGTGGGACAGCCAGAACCCCACCTCCCTCCCTCCCCACCCGCCTCCCTCCCCACCCGGCCACCCGAGCGCAGAGCTTCCGCTAGCAGGTTAAGGGGGGAGGGTGTCGTCCCGCCGGTCCCTTCAGAAACCCGACAGGAGGGGAGGACTGGCGAAGGGTCCACCTCCGGAGCGAGGAGCCGCGGTACTCACCAAACGGTTCAAGGTCCGGCGGAACATCGCGTCCGAGGCTGCGGGGCGCCGAGCTGGGCTCCACTGGGCTGTCTGTGAAGGCGCCGTCCACAAAACACACTGCGGCGGGGCCGGCGGCGCAAGGCGGACAGCCAGGAGGGCAGCGCCGCTACCAGCCCGCCGCCCGCCCTCGTCGTCGTCGTCGTCGTTGTCGTCGCGCGCCCCCGCCCCCGGCTGCC
>NW_008358534.1:3803117-3808653 GCF_000622305.1 Nannospalax galili | reverse complement strand
CCCCGGCCCGCCCCGCCAAGGGCAGCGGCCCCTCCCGCTTATCTGGCCCATACACCACCAGGCGCTCCCGCTGCAGCCCGCCGTGAAGAGCCCGGCGCGCGGGGGAGGGATGGCGGACTAGCACTAGGCTCCTCCTGCGGGGAGGGGGCCGCCCCAATCTCCCCGGCAGCGCCGGGCTCCGCGCCCCGTGCTCTAACCGGCGCTAAGCCCCCGCCCGGCTCCCCGCGCCTCACCTCAGCCTGACACTCCTCCCCGGGGTCTGGGAGGAACCACAGCCTCCCTCACCCTGCTCCTAACTCGTCTGCTGGGCGGCTTCACTCGCAGCCCTTCAATGGCTCGGCGCTTTCGGCCCGCACTTGAGGCTGAGGAAGGGGCTCTGTGGGGACCCTAGCGAGCGGGCGGGGCCGGGCGAGCGCGGGACTACTCCCAACCGCCGTCGTCCCCCTGCCCCCCCTCCCCCGGGCTACTAACGTGAGAAGCTACTCTGTGTTCCCACCTGCGCCGTCTTCCCTTTCTCGGGCTTCTTTGTTTATTTGTTAGTGGCTTTTTAATTTATTTGTTCTTTCATCCTACCTCCCCATCTAAGCCCTCTTACTTCCACTTTCTCTGGGAGGTTGTAAAGTCGGGCTTTGTGTCGCTTCTGCTGCGCAGCGGGGCGGGATTTCCCTGCTACGCCCTCCCTCTCGTCCCCGCCCTTCGCAGGGCTCCCGATGCAGCCTGGGAGTTGTAGTCCAACCTTTTCTTGTCAGCTGGCTACTGCGGGCTGGGAGCTCCCCCACACGCCGGTCGGGGGTTTGCCCACAGGGTTGAATGGGGAAGCTGCGGAGACTGGCCGAACCGCGGATGTCCTCACAGACTGAGTGTGGAAATCACAAACGCTGCCTAGATTCTTAGCTGGGAAACGGGAGGGGTATTGCACAAAGCCCCAAGTGCTGGGAGGCTTTCCTGCAACGCGACATTCACGCACCAGGAAACCCTCCACGCATTCAGCTCCCTAGCGGGGAACAGGAATCTGCGAAAGTTGAAAGATGAAAACTGAGTCCAGTTTCCTGGAGCCGGCACATCCCGGCCGCTCCCACCCTTCGCACACCGCCATCTGGGGCCGGGGCGGGGCCAGGGCAGTTGGCGGAAAACTTGGCTTCACTGTGAAAGTAGAAAAGCAATGTGTAAAGGGAGTTGAGGATGGCCTTCTCCCACCAGCCCAGCCGTGGGGAGGGCGCAGTCACACCACAGACCTCTTCTAAGGTCCTGGAGGGCCTTTACAGTGGGTCTCAGGCGTTTGTGATTTCAACAAACCTTTCCTCCTGTTTTTTTTCTACCGGGTACTCAGAGACTGAACACAGACCCGTCCAAATGTAGCCACAGGGTTCAAACGCGTGAAAACTACATGCTAGAATGAAATGGTTGCACATGCCAAAGGAAACAGGAAAGGACAATGTCTCTGAAACAGATCTAAGCAGCTTTCCTGAAAAACCGAATGAAAATCCCGGAATGTCCATAGGTCCAAGACCATAAACAGCATCTTGGGTTTAACTGAGGCTTTGGAATGTGGGAAGGCTTTGAAGGAGCCCAGAAAACAAAGTCCTGGGTGGAGGGAGAGGTCAGATGTAAAGTACAGGACAACCTAAGAAAAAGAACAACAGTGGCAGTAACCCAGGACACATGGGGGGCGGGGGCATTACAAATGAAAGTTGAAACCCCAATGTATCTTCAGAAGCAAACTATGAAATTTGACCTTGATTCTGGGATCAGGGAGGAGCCCAACCACAATAAGTGCAAATGAGGGAAACCCAAGTTAGTTCCCAAACTGTCCTAACTGCTTAGAAGTAAATAAAGTCAAGCATTTCCAGTTCCTTCCCTTCTCTGACTCCTCTATTTTCCCCACACTGGATTTTTAAAATGTCTTAAATTTTTATTAATTGGATAGTAAGATATTTTATTGACAAATGGATGAAGATTGTGCCCTCTACTAAAAAGAATTGTTTTGAAACAGGGTGGCCCCCAGGTTTACTTTCATTGAACACAAAATGACCTTAATTTCATTTACTAATTATTTGCTGAACAACTACTATGAGAGTAACAGTATTCTAGATACTAAGGTGGGTGGAAGAGGAGGTTATTGACACTCATTCCAGGCAGAAGTCTAGTTTTATCAATAAAATACATCCTGATCAACAAAATAAGTAATAGAAAACTAATTCAGTTTGGGATGAAAATGCCACATCCACACAGATGGAGGAAAAAATACTCTGCTTATAGATTTATGCATATAAACTTAAAATTGAAACTATTTTTGCTGTATTCTCTCACAGTTGGGTTTTTGTCATATTGCTACAGCTTTAAAAGCAATGACTTTAAGATCCCTCAGGACATAGCAGAACAGTTGCTCATATTTCATGTTGTTAGAATTCCACTATCTCTTTGTCCTCCTCATTTATTTCAGCACGCCTATACTCATGAGTCCAGGGTAATTTGCTCCACTGTGAAAATGCAGTTCCATACCAATCAAAATATACTTAGCAAAACATGAGATTTATGCAAAAGCAATTTTTTCCCATATCCCAAATTCACCCTGAAATTAGAGCGACACTCTCATAACCCTGTAGTCGCTCCTTGGTGCGGTTTTATTAAGACAAGAAGAAATTATTTTTGTTCTTTTCAGTGCCTCTTCACAGTTTCCAAAGAAAACCCAGGTGTTGTAGAAAGCTGTTGTGGATGACTATGAAAAGCAGACCATCAGCTACCATTTCTGTTTGGCCAACTCCATAAACAGAGCTGAAGAAACTGACTTCCTCCTGCCTAAAATGTCACAGCCAGTGGCACATAATGCCAACTGTTTGAAGTGTCAGCTGACTGCATGAAGCCCCAACATCCCTCAGGTGGGAATTCAGCAAGTCCTTGGACCTCAACTTGACTAGAGAGAACGCTTGCTGTTCAGGTAGGGACAGAGCAATCCTGTTGCCCAATTTCCACTTTATGAAGAAAATCAAATGGCTTGCAGGTTGGTCATTCAGTAAATCAACAAGAGGTGACTGGTGAGGGTGAGGAATAATCACTTTTTCCAGCTAATCTTATTTTAAAAAAAAAAAACGAAGTTACATCTCAGTTTAAATAAAAAAATCACTGTCCTTATGATTTTTCAGGGACTTTCCTTTGCTTTTAGGAAAGACCAGAAACCTTCCTTAACATCACCTACAAGGTCTTGAATATGTGACCCCTGCCCTCCTCTCTAGCTTCAAGTGGTCAGCTGTCCCTCTGACTCACCAGGCTCCACCCCACTGGATGCCTCTCATTCCTTGAATTCCCCTTCTCTCCTGATAGCATTCGCACAGGCAACCATCTCTGCTGGAATGTTTTTATCCATCTTAGCTTTTCATCCTTCAGATTTCAGCTTAAATGTCAATTCTTCAGATGAGATCAGGGCTTTCTGTTATTGTGCTCCAAATAGCCCATATTAATTACATCCTAGGATACTGACATGAGATAGAGAACAGCACAAGTCCAAGGGGACTGAGGATGAGCTAATATTGTTTTGCTTTCAAAACAGGGAAGTAGATGTATTCTAGCAATCATACATGATATGAAAGGCAGGCAAGGGTCTAGAATTGTCCATTAAAAGGATGGGGTCAAACTGCAAACATAGATTTGTTGTAGAGCAGTTATCTAGCCGAAGCCATGGTTCAGTCTGAAGTACCAGGAAAAGGTAAGTTTGTTTTAATCAATAGACAAGAAGCTACAGTCACTTGTAACCACAGTGAGTTCATTGAGATGTAGTTTAGCCTTCAACAGTCTGAGGAATTTTTTTTTAATTTATTTTTATTTTATGTGAGTGTTCTGCATGCATTATATACCACATGTGTGCAGTGCCCTAGGAGACCAGAAGAGGGCAATGATCCCCAGAAACTGGAGTTAGGATATTTTTTAGCCATCATGTGGGTGCTGGGAACCAAACTCTGGTTCTCTGCATGAGTAGCTAGTGTGCTTAACTGCTGAGCCATCTCTCCAGCCCTGAGCAAATTATTTCTAAATTAGAATTATACACCCACAAAACTATATTGGGAGAAGAAAGAAAAGGTTAGAAAGGATAAAGCATAAAATACTAAATCTTTATGTTCTATAATAAGAAGTCATTAGGTCAGGATAAATCTATATAAATTTTACTTCAAAATAAGGGCATAGGTGGGTGTGCTAGCTCATGACTACCATTCCAGTACTTGAGAAGCTGAAGCAGGAGGGTCAACAGCTCAAAGCCAGCCTGGGCCATATAGGGAGACCCTGCCTCTAAAGAATAAAACAAAACATCAAATAAATGAAGAGGTAGGGCAAGGGGTATAGCTCAGTAGCATAGTGTGGCCCTAGCATGTAAAAAGCCCTGGATTCAATCCTAAGCACCACAAAAATAAAATATAATAATAAAAACGTTTTAAAATAAAGAGGTTAAGAGCAGAAGAAACAGATGAAATGATGTTGCCTCTAAGAACAAAAGTGGGATCAGAATGCTAAAATGGCTTGGACCACTGGTGCACACCTGCAATATGAGGTACTCCAAAAATTTGTTTAGCTTTTAAACAAAGGGCATGCATTCTTTTCCTAAAAGTTTATTTTGAAAATAAGAATTTGGATACACAGATATGAAACAAGAAAGCATTCCAACCAAGAGAAATGCTAAAGATGTGGAAGTGTGGACCCAGCATGGTGGTGCACGCCTGTAATCCCAGCACTGCGGAAGGTGAGCTCCAGGCCAGCTAGGGCTACAACATGACACCTTTCTCAAACAAAAAAAAATGTGGAAATAAAAATATTCTACTAAGTAATGTAAATAGACTTTCATGAAGGAGCAATGAGTTCACATTGAGTAGTCTAGTAAACTCTGTGTGTGTGTGTGTGTGTGTGTGTGTGTGTGTGTGTGTGTGTGTTACTGATGATAAAATCTCAAATCCAGGGCATCATGCAGGCTATGGAAGTGCTGTTCCACTAAGTTAGCCTTCTAGCTTTCTATCTCAGTCCTAATAATATAAAATTGGAATACACATTCCATTCAATGAGAACACAAAGACACAGGACCTAGAAAACAAGGATAAACATAAAATAGAAGGAAAGGAATCCACTGGATAATAATGGATGGTAATCCAAAATAAATAGTTCCATGGCCCACCTAAAGAGGCTGAAAGGAAGTGAAAAGAGGAATGCTGTAGGGAAAAAACATCCTTGTTACTTCATGTGTTTGACTATACAGAGAACAGTATTAAGAAGAAAGGAGCCTAGCATGGTGGTGTACACCTTTAATCCCAGCACTGGGAAGGCAGAGGCAGATGAATCTCTGTGAGATCTAGGCCAACCTGGTCTACATAGGGAGTTTCAGGCCAGCTGGGGCTACAGGAGATCCTGTCTCAAAAAGACCAAAGAAGAAGAAAGGTTTTGCCTGGCATGGTGGCACATGCCTGTAATCCCAGCCAGAGGTAGCCAGATATTTGTGAGCCTGTGAGTTCGAGGCTAAGCCAATATACAGAGTGACTTCTAGGCCAGCCTGGGCAAT
>NW_008358534.1:3777518-3803017 GCF_000622305.1 Nannospalax galili | reverse complement strand
AAATTACCCTGAAAAAACAAAGCAAACTAACAAAAACAAAGGTGTTTTTTTAACACTAAACAAAAAATAGAAAGTGCTCAAGGAAATCAATGAGTCATGTTAAATTTGACTTGACTTCACAGTGATAGAAATTTGCATAGTCAAAACTATTGAAACATTGCCTTGGGAGTGGTATAGCAAAGTGGTAGAATGCTTGCCCAGCATCTGCAAAGTCATGAGTTCACTGATTTAGGAGGAAGGGAGAAAAATTTGGAGAAGACTGTGCTGCATGAAATCTAAATTTTTGTCTTCCGTAATAAAAGACAGTTTAATACTATTTAAAAAGTCAATGATCAAGAAATGATGGTTATGGTTTAGGTATGAAGTGTCTTCAAAAAGACCTATGTGTTTATGGCTTGGTCCCAAGGTGGTGCATCTAGTGACTGAAAGGTGATATAACCATAAGAACTCTGACTTCATCAGTGGATTAATCCAATAATGGATTTATAATTTATGGCATTATTAGAAGGTGTTGGGAGTTGGGGCTTGATTGGGGGAAGTAAGTCACTGTGGGATGTTCCTTTCAAGGGTACAATGGCCCTGCTCCTCCATTCTATCCAGCATGAAATGAACTGCTCTCCTCTAGCATTTGCTTCCCCCATGATCTTCTGGCCCACAGCAATGGCATGGACAGGACAGAAACCTCAGAAACCATGAGTCAAAATAAATCTTTCCTCCTTAAAGTTATTATTCTCAAGTATTTGGTTACAGCAACATAAAACTAAGATATTGATTCAAGGACCTTCTGTGGACATATAAAACTAAATACTGACACAGCTAAAATTGTTATAGTCTGTAACTCTAGTAATACAGATCAGATGTTGTTAAATGTGAAACAGGGATCCCATCCTTTATTCATAAGCCTTTAAAATTAATTTAACTTTGAACAATATACATGCATTACTTTCAAAACATAAATATTAACAGAAGAAACGAGAAACCTTATAGACAAGAGACACAGCAAAGATAAGAAAGGGTATGGAGATCTCCCCCTAGGGGAATGTAAGCCTACTTACATTCCTCTAGGAAGTAGTAAGACAATTTTAATAGCTATCACTTCTTGAGCACTTGCTATGTTCCAGGCTGCTGCATGCATTAGCCACATTATGCCATTTGTATTCACTAATGTGATAAAAGTAAATACAACTATTATCTGCCCCCCCCCATTTTGTAGATGAAGAAACTGGTTATGGACCTCACTCAAAGTTGCAGCTAGAAAATAGCAAAGCAAGTCAAAAGGGTTTATTGAATTCCAAATGCATGCTGCTAACCTTTTTTAAGGCAGGATCTCCCTGTAGCTACTGCTGGCCTAGACTCACTATGTAGATCAGGCTTGCCCTTGAGCTCACAGAAATCTGCCTGCCACTGCCCCTACCACCTTTAATCCCACATTTCTGGGATTAAAGACATGCACCACCACACCAGGCCTGCTACTAACATTTTGAAGGCATAATTGATGAGATTTGATCATTGGTTTAACTTACAGGTCAAAGAATAGAGGTGACTCCAAAACAGTTCTAAGAAGTTAAGGCTTACTTAGTGGAACAATGATGTTCATTTATTATTTCAACAAATAGTTATTGAATATTGACTACACACACCCATGTAATTTGAAGGAGAAAGCAATGACTATCGAAGATATGGCCCCTGCTCTCACAGACCTCACATCTGTCATATATAGTAAATCATTCAAGGTAAACATCAGTGAATAAAATTATGAACTTATTTTGAACTCTGTTGAAATAGCAAATGATGTTCAAAAAACCGCCAGTGTACATGGAAAATGTATTATTAGAGCTTGGTGTAATATGCTCTAAACCTCAAAAATGTATCCCTGGACACAGAAAATAAGCATTGAGAAAAATTATTTCATCTAATACTTCAGAAATCATGTGTGAGCTTTAAGAACGCAGCTTCAGTGGTAGTTGGGCTTGAAGCGAGATTGCAGGGCTTAGAGTTGTAAACTGTTAATTCGAAAACTTTGCTGGTGAATGACGAAAATGAAAGGTTGCACAATAGCTATGAGACCCATTGGAAGTAAACAATTTTTATTTTTCAAATTAAGGTAACAATGAATGTTTAAGGTAAATATGAATGTTTAAAGGCAGAGAGGGAAGCCAGGCATGGCTGCACACATTTATAGTCCCAGCACTCAAGAATATGAGGCTGGAAAACAGTTTTAAAAAAGTCAGACTGGACTACATAGTGAGCTCGAGGATAGACGGTGAGACCTTGTCTCAAACACCAACAAAACAAATTGAAACCCCCAATACAGCAATGAGAATGATTCTGTGGACAAGGGAAGCTAAATATTTTATTTTTTTGTCTTTTTCAGAAAGGGTCTCCCTGTAGCCCTAGTTGGCCTGGAACTCACTGTGTAGACCAGGCTGGCCTCAATCTCACAGATTGCGTCTGCCTCCCAAGAGCTGGGGCTAAAGGTGTGCCCCACCACGTCAGGCATGAAGCTAAATAGAAAGAAGAAAAGTGAGGAAAATGGTTGTGAAATGCAGTAGAGGAAGATGAAGTGGGGAAAGTAGGGTTCAGATTTGAGAAGAGAGGAGTGATCATTCTTCCTAGTGTAGGACCCCCAGGCTGGGGTACCCAACGTCCACGGGAGGCCGCACCCCAATAACTCAGTCTTCAGACCAGAAGATGCAACAAGCAAGAGGATTTAATCGTTTGCGCAGATGGGCCCCTGCCTCACTCAGAGAGAGAGAGAGCAGCAGCAGCCCCGAGCTCAGCTTACAGGTGACTTTTAAAGGCAAAAACCACAAACTACAACCAGCAGCAGTGGGAGGGGGCCGGCAGCAACCGGCAGCAGTGGGAAGGGGGAAGTTTCGGGTGATGTCTGGCTTGTGTATGGAGCACGAAAAGGTCAGCTCTTTCTCAGCAGTTAGAATTATTTTACTTCTTACTTCCTTGTTCTGAATATTCTTCTTTGGTCTGGGGGACTTGGTTTGAATCCACTTTAACCTGGAGGGCTTTAGTTTGATTCCATCACTAGAGGCAAGAAAGAACACTGCCAAAGAAGAGAATGAATCGTGATTTGATGTGAAGAGGATGCATACGAATGAGTGATCTCTGTCTTCTGAGAAAAGTTTAATTTTTGTGAAAATGGCAGTTAGGAAAGAGGATGGAACTTCATAAGAAAGTAAAAAATAGAATTTGGGGTTTAGATTTGAAAATTAACAAACCTTGAACTTCACGGTCCTATTTCCAACACTTTCTGTTTTAAAATAATAGCAGAATGCACATCCAGTATTCCTGTTCAATTAATTCAAATTTTATCTCATCAAAGCCACACTGAGGTAGAATGCCATCAAAATCCATTAAAAATGGCTCTTTTCCCAGCAGTGGTAGAGATGAAAACTCCCCTTAACAATCAAATCCAACCTCGAATTAATTAATATCTCTGTTGGTGTCTGTTTTATTTTAAGGCATATACTTCTTACTGGCTCAATTTCTAGCATTTCTAATTCCATTTGGCACTCTTCAGCAAGTATTTAGTCTGCCCTACTTGTGAAAGTATTTGCCATTTGGGCTTCATTTATTTCTTGTCACAGGATATAGCTGTGAACAACACCAACATTCACAAAAACAGCAACATGCACAAAACAAAAAGGCATAAGAGCCTAATGAGGGCATGAACTATGGAAATTTATGTCTAAACCAAGTTCGTATATTTCTTAGTCCCTATTTTTTGGAAAAGCATGGCTCACTGGTAAAGCTCTAGAAATGTTGACAAAAGAATGAATAGCTATCTCTGTGGTGTTAAGGAGAGACTCTACATTATCTTTGTGATATCAAATCTGGCTGTTAACTCCTTTCTCCTTGTGCAAACCACTTACACATTCTGGACCTTATTTGTCCCATATGAAAATGAGGGCACTGAGTGAGTTATTAAGTTGCTTCTGATGAAAGTTTTATGGTTTTGATCAAGACAAGGCCTTAAATACATGATGTAGCCCAACTGATCACTTCTCCACCTTTTGACTAAGATTAGGTTGTAACCCAAACTGGTCCTGAACTTGTGATTCTGCTGTTTTTACCTACCAAGTACTTACTGGGATTACATCCATGTGCTCCCACACCTGACTTGAGTTTTTATGATTTTTGCATGACATTTTAAAGCAAATATAATTTCAGTTTTACAAGTAGTAATGTTTAGAGTAAATTAATGGGGCTGGTTTGTAACTCAGTGGTAGACTGCTTGCTTAGCATGCACAAGTCCCAGTTTCCAACCCCATCACTGCAAAAACAAAACAAATCAAAATCTCTAACTACAAATATAGAAACTTGTACTAAGTCCCTGGCCAACATACTAAATCCTGGGCCAATGAATCAGCTTGTCCCTCAGGCTATCTCTTCTAAGGATGCTAGAAATCCAGATTTGCTACTCAGATATTTCCATCCCCCACCCCCTTTGTCATCGAAAGGCACCCTGTAGTGCTACAGCCATCCATTCACTTTCAGATAGTGCCAGCATGACTATGCAAAATTACATATAAAACATGTACTTGGTTTTTTTAAAAAAAAAACAGGAAAACTCTACCTTTTTATTGGGCAGGATTTGACAGTAGCTCATGTACTTCTTATTGAAGTCATTTGGTCTGATGGAAGGACAGCAGTATGACAGAAGTCTAGACCATTTGCTCTTCAAACTAACATGCTTTCAAATCCCAACCAGGCCCCATCACACATATAATATACCTTCTACAAGATGATGGAATACTGTTGGGCATACCAGATTTTAATTCCAGACAGATGAACTAGCATTCATTTTTTGATGGGACGCCTGTGTCTTATCCTTACCTGGTAAGCATTTAGTCTCTACTAGAACCATCAGTAAACTAGGAGAGTCTTTTCAAATTTTCAAAACTACAGCTCCTAGCCAAAAAAAAAAAAAAAAAGAATCCAGGTGAAGAGAATAGCCATCTCAGCAGGTGTCTAGTAGATTTTCCTCAAATCCTGCTTGCCCTCATTTAAGCACAGCCCTTTTCCTTTGCTTGTTTGTTGTTGTTTTGGTTTTGATTTTTTCAGAAAGGGTTTTACTGTGTAGTCCTGGGTGACCTGGACCTCTCTCTGTAGACCAAGGTCACCTCAAACTCACGGAAATCTGCCTGCCTCTACCTCCAGAGTGCTGGAATTAAAGGTATGTGCCATCACTCTTAACAACCTTTTTGTAAATCCTGTTGCAAGTGCTCAGGGTTCCTCTATAGTCCTCTCCTCATGAACAGGGGAATGAGATCTGACCTCTTTAGTATAAGAATTTGTGGATTTCTAGAAGTATTTATTTGTTGTACATACAAAACACAGCTCTCAAAAAGAAATATCTCTCCTCTCAAAAGCAATAAGATATAGTTTATTCTGGTGCCAAACGTGAGTGACCATGGCTCAGGAACAGAGATTCAGGTTACATAAAATACCATGTTCTAATGTATTAACAGTTTCATGAAGTGTAGTAACAGTATAAAAGTTAAGATGCTTTTCTAATATATTGGTTGAAGCATCAAGTAGGCTAGTTACAGGAAAGCAGGGAAATCTGTTATAGGATAACATATGCTATCTGATGATCTTTTTAGCCTTTGCGGTGGTGGAAGCTAGAGGATCTATAAAAACCACAGAGAGGGAGCAATGCTGAGCCAAAGTAATGTCTGTGGTAATGGCATTTAAAGTGTTATTACTAAGTTAATTGGGGGAGTCACTCATCTTTTCTTAAATCACAGCTTGTAGATGACTGTCAATTATTCTGACACTATCTTATTTTACAGTTGTGGGAAGTGCCAATTTTCCTCTCTGCCCCAGCTGGCCTGTCTTTCAGTATCCAACACCTCCTCCCTACTCCACTTTCCCTATACCAACTACCCCAATCAGTGTTTTATGAACATCTTTCTAATCATTCCTGACATGAGCAGATTACATTCACAACAAAAGAAAACTTAACCCCATCAAATAAGTAATTACAAAGAGTACATTTCATCAAAATTCAGAGGGAAAACTTCTTCCTTCACCATGTGTATACATATAGAGTGCCCGGAATCACCCAGGCAACCAGATAGAATATTGGACTTCAAAGATGCAATAATCTTGTCATTCTTTCTAGGAACTTAATTAGCTCTTCTGCAGAACACTACTGTGATTGGTAGTGCCTCAATTCCTGCTCAGCTCTGAGTCATAATTAATAATTAGGCCATTTCTCTGGTAACTGTCATTCCTTTACTGATGAGCAATCCCTTGTCATTAATACCATTCATACTTCACCATGGTACAGTCTTGTTTACAATGACCTCAAGCAAGTTTAAGTCACCCTTACCACTGTGAATCTCTAGTAAACTCAGGGCATTGCTGTCACAGCATTGTTAATGCTGAGTAGCTTTAGTTGTCAACTTGACACAGCTGGGTAGAAGGAACCTGAATTGAGGAACTTCCTCCATTGGACTGACCTGTGGCCATGTCTCTGGAAACATGTTCTTGATTATTGAGTGATGTGGGAGGGCCCAGCCCACTGTGGTGCCAACCCTGGGCAGGTGGGCCTGTGTTGTATTAGAAAGCAGGCCAGGGGAACAAGACAGTAAGTAGCATTCCTCCATGGTCTATACTATGGCTTCTCTCCATGATGAACTAGAAGCTGAAGGGAAAAAATAAACTTCTTCCTCACCAAGTTAGTTTTGGACAGTGTTTTTTTTTTTTTTTTTAATCACAGCAATAGAAAGCTAACTAGAATATAAATTGTTACCAGAGAGTGGGATATTGCTGTGATGGAGCTGACCATATGTGTCTGGCAGGATTATGGAAGTTTTTGGCACTTTGAACTGGAAAAAATGAACTGGAGCTCAATGAACTATTCTATAGGAACTTGGAAGATAATGCTCAAAGAGGTACGGATGATGGAGGCCTGGCTTGTGAAATTTCAAGGGAAGCAAAGACTATCAGGACTTGTTTGTGTGACATTTTTGAATTGAGAATCAGTGCTTTCTGGTCAGCTGGGGCTGACGAAACAGCTGTGATTAAGAAGAGACCAGAAGCCGAGCATGGTGGCGCATGCTTTTAATCCCAGCACTCGGGAGGCAGAGGCAGGTGGATCTCTGTGAGATCAAGGCCAGCCTGGTCTCTATAGCAAATCCAGGCCAGCTGGGGCTACAGGGAGACCCTGTCTCAAAAAGACCAAAAAAAAAAAAAAAAAGAGATCGGACTCACTGAGGTAAAACGTTAGCTCTACTAGGACAATTGATACTGGTCAGCTGGTGCTGAACAATCAGCTGTGAGTAACAAGAGACCAGCATCAGTGAGGTGAAATCTTCTGGGAAGTATTTCCTTGGGATCAGCATACGGAAGCTGGATTCCAGACGGGGCCTAAGATTAAATCTCAACCTGAAAACAGGACTTGGTAATGTGTTAGAGTCTCCTATATGGTACTGATTTTGAAGGCATGAAAGGGTCATGGAGAGAAGCTGAGGCTAGGCACTGTGAGAGACTGGAAAGGTAATTGTTGACGGTGCAGCCTCAGTTTTAGTGAAGACTCCCGAGGATTGATGTGGTCATGGAGAGTATCTGAGGTTTCGCACCCTGAAAGGGCAGAAGAGGCCATTGGTGCAGGTACAACTTCAGGTGCAGATGAGATTCCCAAATATTGGAGATGCCAGGGCCATGGGACAACTACCAAGGGCAGTGGCAGGTGTGGAGCAGAATCACAGCCTGAACCTATGAGACAAGCTGTCTGAGACAAGTTGTGGTTTAATAGTGATGTGTGTATGTGTGAAGATGACAAAGGGTCAATTTTGCTGAATAGCTTTAGTTGTCAACTTGACACACCTGGGTAGAGGGAACCTCAATTGAGGAATTTCCTCCATTGGATTGGCTTTTGTCCATTTTCTTGATTATTGAGTGATGTAGGTGGTGATGTGGGTGGTGCCACCCCTGGACAGGTGGTCCCATGTTGTATAAGAAAGCAGGGTGAGCACAAGCCAGGGGAGCAAGTGAGTTACCAACATTCCTCCATTGTCTGTGCTTCAGGTCCCTGCCCTGACTTCCCTCAGTGATGAACTGTGACCTGGAAGATGTAGGCTAAACAAAATCATTCCCTCTCCAAGTTGATTTGGTCAGTGTTTTTATTACAGCAATACAAAGTAGGACAATTGTTATGCAAATAAAATTGGCTTAAAGGAATAGAACAGTCACAAAAGGCTGGAATGGACCCCATGGACCACTGATGTGTGTTTTGTCAGGCAGAAGCTTAGGTCTCTTCTCGTTTTAAAATTTTTTCCTAACTTATTATTTTTATTTTATGTGTATGAATGTTATGCCTACATGTAAGTAAGACACTGGTATCATGCAATGCCTGTGGAGGACAGGAGAGGCTGTCGGGTCCCCGGAATTGGAGTCATGGACAGTTGTTAGCTGTCATGTGGGTGCTGGGATACGAACCCTGGTCTTCTGCAAGAACAGTCAATGTTCTTAACCGCCGAGCCATCTCTCCAGCCCTCTTCTTTTCTCTTTAAGCACTGAATCTTAAATTTCCTTATCTTTTTTCAGGAGTTCCTATACAAGTTCTTTCTTAGTCCATTTGCAAATGAGTATTCCCTAAAGTACAAGACTCTTAAAAATATTTTTTATTTATTTTTATTTTATGTACATGAGTGCTTTGCTGGTACTCGTATTGTACAATGCCTGTTGAGACCAGAAGGCAATGGATCCCCTGCAGATGGAGTTATGGATAGTTGCTTAGCTGCCATGTGGATGCTGAGAACTGAACATGGATCCTCTGTAAGATCAGTCAGTGCTTTAATTGCTGATCTATCTCTCTAGCCCCAAGTACAGTTCTTGATAATAGCTCTGATTCTTCCATTTTAAGAATGGTATTTCCAAGTGGTATACATTATTTGTGAACATATTATATACAGAATCCTTTATCAGCAATATTGTTTTTAAGAGTGGGTCAGGTGACTGCTTTTAAAACATTGTGTGTGTGTTGGGGGGGTCTTATGTATCCTAAGCTGGCCTCAAACCCACTTTTTAGCAAAAGAAGTCTTTGAACTCCTGATCCTCCTGCCTCTGCCTTCTGAATGCTGTGATTACATTCATGTGCCACTGCTTCCAGATTATGTGGTATCTGGGATCAAACACAGGGCCTCATGCATACGATGGAAGTACTCTATCAACTGAACTATATCCCCAGCCCTGCTTCACTTTTGATATTCTGTAAAGCACCATATTGATATTGGGATTTGTTGCTTTTAGTATTTTGTTTTGTTTTTTCAAACAGAGTCTTGCTATGTAGTCTAGGCTGGTCTTGAATTCATGGCAATCCTCCTGCCTCAGAGCGCTGGGATGTTGTTGCTACTACTGTTTTTGTTTTGTTTTTTGTATGTTTCTTTTGTTGCAGTATTTGTTGTTTTGTGAGACAAGGTCTAGCTATATATCATAGGCTTTACTTAAAGAATCCTCCTGTTTTAAATAATATTCTTTCCAGGTTAAGCACAGTTGCTCTGAGGCAGATTTTACATGAAATATCCTTTAGTAAAGCTAGCCACTTACAGTGGGGTAAGCTGGGAGATCCAACAGCGACCCTCAGAACAAAGGAAATTGGTTATTTTTTATACACTTTAAAGAGGTCTCTGAGCTTAGAGGGGAAAGGCCTTTGAGTTTAGAGAGGAAGGTCTCTGAGTTAAACAGTTTAGTGAAAGTACTAGATAGTATATAAGGTCGCAATTCAGGAAACTAATCTTATTGTCCCATGTAGTTTGGGGCTGCCACATTGTAGGAGCTTGAAGCTTAGGGAAGGTACCACATAATAGAATGTGTGGCTGATCTCTACAGGCACAGCATCTGACCTCTTGTTTCTGCCTCCCAAATGCTGAGATTACAGGTATGTACTAATAAGCTCAGCTCAATATTGATTATTAATATTTAGTGAAAAAGTTAGTGTGAAAAGTCAATATTTTATTTGATTTAAACTAGTTTGCCTCAAGAATATATGGTAATATCCTCAGTTGGCTTTCATCTCAAATGTACAGAGAATTTATTTTTAGCTGTGACATATTTTCCATGAACCATTTAAACATCAACATAATCCAAATAAAAAGCCTGCCAGGAAAATAATTGATTCATGTTCATTTGTTGATCGTCTAAGGTCCTATTAGGCAGGACCAGACAAAACTGCTAAGCAAACTTCAGTGATTATAGGTTGTGAGATAATTCATATTTTGGATCTTTTATTTACCTCATATTTCCATAATGTAGTCACATAGTGACCTTTGGAATTCTTAGGACACACACACACACACACACACACACACACGTAATTTCAATTTCTTTGATGGCAAAGACTGTAAGTATATGGCACATATATAACTACTTCCTAGTCCCATATTCTTAGCAGGTAGTACTATTCAATCATGGTAATCTTTGTCATTCAACTTGGAAGTAATTCTTTATCTTTTCCAATTGTGTCCTGCGAACATCATGCAACTAGATGAGAGTCACTTGAGATGAAATACATTTGTCATTATCTTCTCAGCATAAGAGGTATGATAGTCTTTAAAATATTTTATTTGTTATTTTTATTTTTAAGTGTATGAGTGTTTTGCCTACATGTATGTAAGAGCATCCATGTTGTGCAATGCCCACAGAGGTCAGAAGAGGGTGTCAGATCCCCTGGAACTGGAGTTATGGATGGTTGTTAGCCACCGTGTGGGTACCAGGTCCTCTGCAAAAGCAGTCAGTGTTCTTAACCACTGAGCTGTCTCTCCAGCCCCTGATAATCTTTACTGTTGACTTGATTAGATTTAGAATTACCTAGAAAACACACCTTTTGGCACATCTGTGAGGGTGTTTTCTGAGAGGTGTACCTAAGGAGAGGTACTCTGAATGTAGGTGGCATCATCCCATCGGGGGGGGGGTGATCAGGCTGAATAAAAAGAGAAAGCTTAATAAGCACTGGAGGGAGATACAGGGGAAATTAGAATCCCCTCTTGGGATTCTTAGTCTCATTAATAAAAGAATTTAAGAAGGGACTCAAACAGAAGCTCAAGGACAACTTTAATTAGAATTTTAAAGAAAAAATCCCCAAGGCAAGCAAGCTGTAAATCTCAGAAGCTGCCCTGAGGAGGAGAATGAGTTACTGGCATAGAGGACCAACACATAGTGGGGAAGGGGTCTTTAGAGAATGAGCAAGGAAGTCCAAGTACTAGAAAAAGCATACTTGGGTTCTAGTCAACATACAAAAGAAAGAGAAAAAAAAGAAAAGGGGAACTATGCACCTTGCTCTCAGAAGGATAGACAAACCCAGTAAAATTTCGTGGCTACTTGGCTTATAGGAACTGTGCTAGGGGAGATCTGGGGAGGAAAATTATAGCATCTCATTAAAGGAAAAATCATTCCACCTGTCTCTTTAGCATGGCTTAAAGTGAGTGTGCCTTCCTAGGGGTGGTCCCTTGGCCAGGTGATTGACCCATCCCAACTGGAAAGTTAGGTCTCTACCCAGGTCAGAGATTATGTTCTTTTGGCCAGAGGTCATTTTTCCTTAATGGGTCTTTATTGTGACTCTAACATTGACATTCGCTATTCTCTACTTCATGGTAGGCAGCATGAGCCAAGAGACTCATGGTATCATGCCTCTCCTTCCATGACTACATTCCCTTGAACTGTGAGCCAAAATAAACCCTTCCTCCTCTAAGATATCAGTAACACAAGGTCATATGCTACATTGTATTAGTCAAGGAGTGACGAGGAGTAGAAACTGATTCAAACTAGTTTAAGAAAAGTCTGTTAAGAAAACATTTGGTTATGGAAGCTCAAGACTAATCTGAAGGAGTTATCAGGAGCATTACTGCAGATTCAAGCAGCATGGACTACAGAGTGAGACCCCTATCCAAAAATCAAAAGTGCAACAGACAGTATTACAGATTATGTCTGGACTATGAAGTACACTAGGACAAAGAGAATTGAAACTGGAATTAGCAAGCAGATACAGACATGGTCTGCTTTTTCTCTTGAAGTCCCCTGTATGAATCAGAGTTCTCCAGAGAAACAGAACCAATAGGACATCTATTTCACAAAGAGAAAATAATTGTGGAAATGGGCTCATGCAGTTGGAAAAGCAGACAAGTCCTGTGATCTGTCATTTACTGTCTGCATGCTGGGATTCAGAAGGCCTGAGAGTCGAGGAACTGCAAGGTTCAAGTCCCACTCAAAGGCCAGAGACCCAAGAATCCGAGTGTCAGGAGCTCTATCTGAGGGCAAAATATACCACCAACTCCAAAGAGATGAGGAATTTGCCCTTCCTTTGCCTTTTGTTCTATCAGTTCAACAGATTGATGGATACCCATCCACAATTATTAGGGCCCTTAACCCAGTCAAGTTACATATACAGTTAACTTTTACAGCCACATAGGCTCTTTTCTATGCTTCTGTCTCTCTTTTCTTTCAACTGCTGTCCTCTACTTTCTACTTACCATGTCATCTTGGCCTCACTCTACACATTTAGTTTAAATATTCACATACTTCTTTCTTTCTTTCTTTCTTTCTTTCTTTCTTTCTTTCTTTCTTTCTTTCTTTCTTTCTTTCTTTCTTTCTTTCTTTCTTTCTTTCTTTCTTTCTTTCTTTCTTTCTTTCTTTCTTTCTTTCTTTCTTTCTTTCTTTCTTTCTTTCTTTCTTTCTTTCTTTCTTTCTTTCTTTCTTTCTTTCTTTCTTTCTTTCTTTCTTTCTTTCTTTCTTTCTTTCTTTCTTTCTTTCTTTCTTTCTTTCTTTCTTTCTTTCTTTCTTTTTTTGAGAAAAGGTCTCCCTATAGCCCTAGCTGGCCTGAGCTCACTATGTAGACCAGGCTGGCCTCAGTCTCACAGAGATCCACATGCCTCTGCCTCCTGAGTGCTGGGATTAGGGATTTAAGATGTGTGCCACCATACCCCACATAGTTCTTATATTATTTTTCCCCTTGTTGTAGCAAAATAACTGGCAAAATCAATCTAAGACTGTAAGGGCTTATTTTGGCTCACAGTTTGAGGGCACATTCTTTCCCAACTGGGAAGGCATGGTGGCAGGAGTGTGAGGCAGCTGTTCATCTTGCATCCTCAGTCAGGAATCAGAAATGAATGCTGGAACTGTTTGCTTTCTTTTTTGTGGTCAGTCAAATTCATGGAATGGTGCTGCCCACATTTGGGATGGGCCTTCTCACCTCACTTAACACAATCTAGAAACTTCCTCACAGACATGCCCAGAGGCTTGACTCCTAGGTGATTCTAGATCCTGTCTAGTTGACAGTCAGTATTGAGCATCAGTTCTCTAGCTCCTTGTCCAGAATGTCTAATCTGATGACTAACTGATGAGTGGGCTTCTAGATGTCAGGTGTCTGCTTTTGGATTGATTAGCTACAGTTTGGGGATGGGAATCACGATGTAACTAGGTTTTCTCCTAGAGTTAGGACTATGCCAGGCTAAGCCTGAAGAAACTGGTTATGGTAGGCAAATCAACTATTTAATCTGCTCATATAGTTTATCCTGTTTGTCTTGCCTGATTATTGTTGCCAGACACAAAGCAGGAGGTCCAACTAAATTTTGTATTTCAGATAAAATATGAATGTTATTTGGGATATACATACCAAAAATTGTTTATCATTTAGTCAAAATTCAAACTTAACTCTTCATCCTGTAATTTTATTAGTTAAATCTGGCAAACCTTTATTCCTGAAGTTGTCTTAAACGCACTTCTTGATCTGATACAATGAATTTTCTAGAAATTGAGTAACTGCTACTCTTAGAATGTGGTTAAACATCCTAAAATAAATTATCTGTGACTCGCAGAGATCTCCTGTGGCCACAGTAATGGTATCAGCTTACATCTTTAACTATTATTACCTCTATTTGTGGAGATTTAATTTTTTTTCATTTTTGACTGATTTTAGTTGAGGGTTTTGTTGTTTTGTTTTAGTGTCAGTCTCTTCTACAGAATAAAGCTGTTTGAGGGTAGCCTTCTGACTAATATTAATTCTACTTACCTCACTTAATAAAGTGTTTGGAATTCCATGAGTATGTAACAAATATTACAATTTCATAAATTTAGTATCTTAGAGTGTCTTCAAAAGTTGTTGAAGTAGCATTGGCCAGAGCTTGTTGATTCTTGGGCAGGATTTATTTAGAGTTTTTCAGAACCACTTGTTCCTCTTCAATGAGTTAAAAATTACTGATCACAAATAATTGATTTATAAAAAAAATTGCTAAGATCCATCAAGCAAACACATAGGTGATGTTAGGGGAAAATTATCATGGGTTGTGGTGGCATAGGCCTATATTCTAAGGACTCAGGAGGCTAAGACTAGAGGATTGCAAGTTCAAGCTCAGCCTCGACTATATAGTGAGCTAGAGGCCAGTATGTGCTACATAGCAAGAACTTGTCTCAGGAAACAAGACAAACAAATGACAAACATGTCAATTGTGTCTGAAATTCTTGTATCACTTGGGAGGCTAAGAAAGGAGGAAAGCAAGTGATTGGCTAGCCTGGAATATGCAGCAAGACACTGGTGCCCCTCTCTCCACCAGAAAGAGGTAAATTGTGTAAGCTACTTGGGAAGCTGAGGTAGGAGTATTATTGGAGGTCAGGGGTTCATGGCTAGTATGGGCAATATATTGAGACTTCATCTCAAAAATAAAAAAGAGGTAAATTGTGGATAGAACTTGGTCTTGAGAGGTGCTCCCAATTTTTTAATTGAATTGAAATCTTGAGAATAAACTGCATTCTCATTTTTATTTGGAAAGAGATAAGGGGAGAGATAAATTGTATTTTAAAACAATCTAATTCTCTTGTCCAACCAGTAGAATGGATGAGTGTCCTCCGGGACTGTTTCACAAACATAGTCACATAGTCCAGAGAGCACAGCAAAACATGCCAGCCCTCAGAGGCATGAAGTTTGAAGTGCGATCTAATGTATATTAAAGTCTATGTTATCAAGCTGGGTATCTTGACATGTACTTGTTATCCCAGTAGCAGCTAGGAGAATCATGAGTGTGCTGGATAGCTTTAGTGTCAACTTGACACACCTGGGTTGAGGGAGCCTCAACTGGGAAATTGCCTCTATTGGACTGGCCTGTGGCCATGTCTGAGGGGCATCTTCTTGATGAGTGATGTGGGAGGGCCCAGCCCACTGTGGGTGGTGCCACCCCTGGGCAGGTGGGCCTGTGTTGCGTAAGAAAGCAGACTGAGCAGGGGCCAGGGGAGCAAGTCAGTAAGAAGCATTCCTCCATGGCCTGTGCTCCAGCTCCTGCTTCCAGGTTCCTGCCCTGAGTTCCTACCTTGGGCTCCCTGATGAACTGTGACCTGGGAGATGTAAGACAAATAAACCCTTTCCTCCCCAAGTTGGTATAGGTCAGAGTATTTTGTCACAGCAATGAAGAACAAACTAGAACAATGAGTTCAAGAGTAGCCTAAACTATATAGTGAGACTCTGGATCAGAAATCCAAGGATGGAGATGTAGCTCAGTTGAAGAGTACTTGCCTTAGCAAACACAAAACCCTGAGTTTCATCACACACACACACACACACACACACACACACACACACTGTACAATCAAATCAGTCACTCCTTTTTGTATGGGAACTCCTCAGTGCCAGCGATAGAGTGTAAAAGGACAGTTCCTCCCCAACCCCTCGCACTATCCCCCTCAGTTTTTTGTTTGATTTTAGCTTTTTTGATTTTTGAGACAGCTGTAGGCCCAGATGGCCCGAAACCCACTATGTAGACCAGGCTGGCCTTAAACTCATAGAAATTTGCCTGCCTCTGCCTCCCAAGTACTAGAATTAAAGATATGTGCCACCATACCTAGCTTATCTTAGCTATTTGGACAGTAGCAAACTCTACTAACTGTATTCTTTCTCTAGGGCTACCATAACAAAATACTATAAATGAAATGTCTTATGCCATAAATATGTACTGTCTAATATTTGTGGAGGCTAGAACTCTGAGATCAAGGTGTCAGGAGGGCCATGCTCCCTCAGAAAGCACTAGGGAGTGATCATTCCAGTGCATTTCTCCTAAATTTTTTACTGTAGTTCTTTGGCATATGAGAACAGAACTGCAATGTTTACAAGGCAGTCTGTGGGTGCATGCCTATATCAAATTATCCCCTTTTTGTTTATTTTTTTTTGAAACAGGGTCTCACTATACAGCCCTAGCTGATCTGGAACTCACTATGTAGACCAGACTGGCCTTGAGCTCAGAGATCCACCTACTTCTGCCTCTTAAATGCTCAGATTAAAGACACATGCCACCACAACTGGCCCCAATTAGTGATTGTTTATGACACTAGCATCATAAGATTGGGGTTTACCCAAATCCAGTATGGTCTTTCCTTTACTGATCATATCTGTAAGGACACTATTTTCAAAAAATAAGTCACAGTCTGGAGTTATTGGGACTTAGGATTTCAACATATCCTGGAGTGTGGTGGCACACAACTACAATCCCAGCATTCCCAGCTCACGCAAGAGGATCTTGAATTCAAGGTTAGCCTGCCCTTTAAAGTGAGATCCAGTTTCACAAAACCGAAATAAAATAGTTGTTTTGGAGGGGTGGAGAGATGGCTTAGTGGTTAAGAACACTTGCTGTTCTTTCAGAAGACTAGGGTTCAGTTCCCAGCATCCATATGGCTACTAACAACTGTCCTTAACTCCAGTTCCAGGGGATCTAGTGTTCTCTTCTGGCCGCCACAGTCTTTGCATGATACCAGTGCATTTAACATACATACAGGCAGTATATTCATACACATAAAATAAAAATAATAAATAAAATATTTTTTAAAATAATTGAAGAACATAATTATACCTATAAATAGGGGTACTTTCAGTGTCTCTAGGATTTATTTCTCCTCTTTGGTACCCTTTTAAAATGTATATTCTTTTTTAAAAAGTCTGCTTTTATTGAATTTTTGTGTATTTCATACAGAACATCTCAATCTTAATCATCTTTATTCTTTGAGAATTTTATACATGTATGCAATGCATTTTAATCATATCCATCCCTACTTCCTTCTCTCCAACTCCATCCAGACCCCACTCTACCACTTTGCCCTTCTAACTTCATATACTACTTTTTTAACCCATTGAGTTCAATTAGTGCTGCCTGTATGTGCATGGGTATAGGGACATCAACTGGAGCATGGACAACCAACTATAGCATGAGCTTCTCTGGTGAAAACGGACCCTCCTTCCTGAGTCACCATTGACTGCCAATAGCTCCTCATGTAGGGGTAGGACATTGTGAGTCCTTTTCCCACCCATGCTGGAATTTTTACTGACTTGGCCTTGTACAAGTCTTATGCATGTAGTCACAGTCACTAGGAGTTTATATGTACAATATCCCTGTCATATCCAGAAAACACTTTCACAACAGCCCTCTGTCTTGTTCTTACAATCTTTCTGCCCCATCTTTTGTGATGATCCTTAGCCTTGGTAGGAAGGAGTATGATACAGATGTGTGATTTAGGGCTGAACACTCCACAGTTACTTATTATGTCTACATTAACTGGTTATGGGTCTCTATTAATCACAATTTACTGTAAAAAATAGCTTCTTTGATGAAGGCTTGGATCTGCACTAATCTATGCATATAAAGAAATACTGATGGCAGAAGTTTAATACTATGCCCATTTGTTGTGTGGCAGTTTCTTCCTAGATAAAACCATCTTGTGGGGAAGCTGGGTAAATGGAATATTCTAAAAAATCAGAGTGTTCTAAAGAAAAATTAAAAATGGAATGTCTAAAGGGAGGTAAACAACAGGATATTATGAAGATAGGTGAAAGTCCATGCTGCAGAAAAACTCTTTAAGCTCAGAAAGTAAGCAACTTAATAGCTTTAGGAAGTCTCTGAAATTGACCAGGTTCACTAGGACTCTCCTCCAAGCATATGTAAACCTGGAGGGTTTCTGATAGACATTCTTAGACAATATGAACAGCCTGGAAGAGGTAGAGACCACCAGAGCCACCTGGAAAGGACAGAGATTAGCCTGGAAGAGACAGATCAGTCAAGATGCTTGGAAGAAGTAAACCAGTTGAGCTGCCTCAAAGTGGCTCAGACCAACCGAGCTGCCTGGAAAGGACATCCTCTAACTGGTTGAGCTGCTTGCAGGTTGTTCAGTGTGCTCCAGGTTTCCTGCTCTTGTGAGCTGTCACCCATGCTGGGGGTGGGCTTTTGGTGATGCAGCTGTCATTCAGTCACTTGCTGTTCCTGTATGTAACCCCTCACCCATACTCCTGTAAATAACCCCAATACCACTCATTGGTTTACTAAGTTGGATTTTGGTGGTATCATTACTTTGGTCTGTCATTGGTTCTCTGGAGTGAGTAGATGTTCATTTTCCCCAGGAATAGTGTCACATAACAACATATAACAGAATAAAAATGGTATGTTCTTTCTTACGGCCTACACCCTATCCAGCTACAGGTTCTTCGCCCAGTTAACAGTATCAAACATGAGTTCCATCTTGTGGAAGAGGCCTTAAATCCAATTAAAAAGTGGTTGGTCATCTTCATAACATTCATGCTACTATTACACCAATGCACATTTTGCTAGGTCATTCATTACTATAGCTGGCAGAGTTAATAGCTAGATAAAACTGTTGATGACTTTTCTCACCCGGCAGCCTGTATAGCATCTTCCAGCACCATGAAAACTAGCTAGTAGTAAGATTCCAGGTCAGTGTCATCTTGATTTCTCTAAGTCCTATGGCCCAAGTATGTTGTATAGTCCAATCAGTATTGTGTCTTCACCAATAGTCTTACCATAAAGTGGTAGGTAACTAACTGTTCTAGTTTTATTTTTTAAATTATTTTTATTTGTGTGTATGAGTGTATTGCCTACATTCATGTAAATGCACCCATGTTGTGCAGTGCCCACGGAGGTTAGAAGAGGGCATCAGATACCTTGGAACTGGAACTACAGATGATTTCTATCATATGGGTCCTGGGTTTCAAACCTGGGTCCTCTGCAAGATCAGACAGTGCTCTCAACTGCTGAGCCATCTCTCTAGCCCCTCTAGTTTCATTTTTGTTGCTGTGATAAAAAGCAATTTAGGTGAAAAAAAAGGGTTTCAGTTCACATTTCCAAGTTACAGTCCATTATTGTGGGGAACTCAAGATAGGAGGAACTAGAAATAGCTGGTTACATTACATCCACAGAAGCACAGAGAGCAGGCTTGCTTGTGCTCAGATCTTTTTCTCCATTAGTATGTAGTTCAGGAACACCTGTTTAGGGAATGGTGCCACCCACAGTGGGTTGGGTCTTCCCATATCAATTAAGATGATCAAGAAAATCCCCCACAGACATGCCCATAGGCCAACCTGATATAGACAGTTTGTCATTGAGGCTTTCTTCCCCTCCTTTCCTACTTAAGCTTTTCCTACTCATTATTCCCCTTCCTCCTTCATACAATCTGTGTTCTATTATCCCTCTCTTAACTTATTCCCCCACCAATGGCCCCTTTCTAGTTTCCTGGCTTCTACAGGTACTCCAATTTAAACACACAAATCTAAAGATTTAAAACTAGGCACACATATGCAAATTGATGAATCCTTTTTAAAGATTAATTTTATTATCTTTAATTATGTGTACATGTGGTGGGGTATGTGGCTGTGAGTTCAGAAGATGGTGTTGGATCCCTTTGAGCTGGGGTTATAAGCAGTTGTGAGCCACCTGATATGGGTGCTGGGAACTGAACTTGAGTCCATAGCCAGAATGGTACCTGCTCTTAACCACTGAGCCATCTTGAGCCCCAGATCCTGTTTTTGAATTTAGACTGCTGACCTATGTGTTTGGGGGGGGCAGTTGAGACCATTGATAATCAAAGTTATTGAAAGATGTTTATCAGTTTCTAAGTTTTGTTGATTTTATGGTGTTTGTTTTCTTAGTTCCTCTTTGCTTAACCAGTGACTTAACATTGTTATTTTTTCCCCTGTTGCTGCTTGGATACACTTCTACTCTTCAATCCAAAGTATTCCTTTCAGTACGTTCTGTAGGTTTGGCTTGGTGGTCATAAATTCCTTTAGCCATTTTTGTTGTTGTTTTAGTTTTAGGGTTTTTTTGGGGGGGGTCTTTTTGAGACAGGGTCTCCCTGTAGCCCCAGCTGTCCTGGAACTCACTATGGAGACCAGGCTGGCCTTGAAGTCACAGAGATCCACCTGCCTCTGCCTCAGAGTGCTGGGATTAAAGGTGTATGCCACCACGCCCGGCTAGTTTTAGTTTTTTTAGACAGGGTCTTGCTATGTAACCCCAGTTGGCCTGGAACTTGCTATATAGACCAGGCTAGCCTTAAAGTCACAGAAATATAAATACCTCTGCCTCCTATGTGCTGGTATTAAAGGCGTGCACAACCATGTTCAAATCTTTAGCCTGTTTTCAATCACAGAAAACTTTCTTCCTACTTAGGAAAGTTTTGTTGTCTGGGTTGGCATCTGTAGTCTTTCAGAACTTGTATATTGGTTCAAGCCCTTTTAGCTTTTAAGGTTTCTACAGAAAAATCAGTTCTTATTCTGATAAAACGGTTTTTATTTGGACTTGGACTTTCTTGTAGCTTTCTATACCCTTTCTTTGTTCTATATATTTAACATCTTGACTATTAAATGACATGGGGAATTTCTATTCCTATTTGGTGTTCTGTGTACCACTTGCTTGCATCTGAATGGGCTTTTCTTTCCCTAGATTTGGGAAATTTTCTTCTATGATTTTGTTGAAAATATTTCTGTGCCTTTGACCTGGATTTCTTCTCCTTCTATATCTGAAATTCATAGGTTTTATCTTTTTATGTGTCCCAAAGATCCTGCATGATCTGTTCATAGGATTTTAAAAATTTGTCATTTTCTTTGAGTGATCTAATTCCTGTACTTTGTCTTCAAATCTTAATGTCTTTTACTTGGTCCATTCTATGGGTGAGACTTTTCACTGAGCCTTTCATTTTATGTACTGAATTTTTCATTTCATGTTTTATTTTGGTTTGGGATTTCTTCACTAATTATTTTGACTTCATTTTCCGTAGTCTCATCTAAGTTGCTGTCATCAGGAACTATTACTATGGGAGTTCTAATTTTTGAAGGGGACATAATGTCATGGTTTTTCAGGTTCTTCTTTTTTTCAATGGGACCTGAGGGTCTGGAGTTAGGTTGTTGATTACGTCTTTTGGTATGGATATCTGGTCCACCATTGTTGTGTGGGTATTTTCTTCTCTATTTTCTCTTACCCTGGTTTGGCAGGTTTTGAATCACTGGATGATACTTGAAGCTCAGTCTTGGGGCCAGTCAAAGCTGATGTGATATTAGGTTATTGGAATAGTTCTTGGTTCAGCTGAAGCAAGGTATAATTTCTAACCTCATGAGCAGCTTCTAACCTCTGTAGAGTGAGAAGGTTCTTCTTGTGATTTCTCAAGAGTAAATGTTAGCATGCCAGACAGAAGTAGAGGTGAGGGCTACTAGTACAGCACACAGTCACTCAGCACAGGAATCCAGCTGACAGTGTTAAGAGTCCAAGAGGAAATGAGGAAGGAAGGTGTGCTGGTTAGTTTACACTGTCAACTAGACACAACCAAGAATCACTTTGGAAAAGAGTCTTAATGAAGAATTATTTAGACTGGGTTGACCTGTGAGCAATTGTCTTGATTGCTAATTAAGGTGGGAAGACCCACTCTAAATGTGGGCTTCACCATTTCCTGGGTTGGGATCTAAACTGTGTAAGAGTAAAGAAAGCTAGCTGAGCATAAGCCAGCAGGGATCCATTTATTTTCTCTTTGCCCTTGACTGCGAATGTGTTATGACTAGTTGCTTGAGTTCCTTCCTTGATTTCTATGAAGTGATGGTCTGTAACTTGGAATTGTAAAGCAAATAAAACCTTTCCTCTCCCTAAGTTAACTGTCAAGGTATTTGTAACAGCACCAGAAATGAAACCAGAACAAAAACTGTTGATGAGGAAGTGGGGTTTAGAAACGACTATGTGGAATTTAACTGACTTTGATTGTTTTTGCGGCAAATACATGAAATCATTTGGAACTTTGAGCTGGAAAAGTGGTTGAAAGCTGTTGGCAGAGCTTAATGAGCTGGTCTAGTGGAAACTTAAGAGATATTAATGCTGAGAGAAATATGGTTTGTGGAGGACCAGTTCATGAGGTTTCAAGGGGGAGCAAAGACTTCATTAAAAATAAGTACCAGAGGCTGGAAAGATATGTTAAGAGCAACAGTTAAGACCATTTGTTGCTAGTGTAGAGGACCCAGGTTTTGTTCTCTGCACCCACATGGTGGTTCATAACTATCTGTAACTCCAGTTTCATGGAAACCAAAGCCCTCTCTGGTTTCCTCAGGTATCTGCATACATGTGGTACAGATACATACTTGCAGGCACTCACACATACCCATAAAATAAAAATAAATCTTTTAAAACTAATATGTAACAATAATAATTACAGAAGTCATGAATTCATGTGGGAGTGGGCGGCATGGTAGAAGTTGCAGTGGGGAGAGGGAGAGGTAGAAATTATCTAAATACAGTACTCCTGTATGAAATTCTCAAAATTTGACGATTAAACTTAAAAGGGAATTGGTGAACCTGTGAACTTCCACAGCCCTGTGCGTTCCCTAGCTCAATACTTCCATGCCTCAACATCCCAGCTCTCAAGCCTGCTCAGGTCTTGCAGATCCATGTATGCTACACACTTGCAGGCTCCCTGAGCCCAGTGAGTTTCCCAATCCCTACCCTCCCAGAACCCAGGATACATAGAGCCTGCAGCTTCATACACCTCCTAAAACTTCAAGTTCACCCAGACCTGTGAGAACCCTGGCCCAACTCTTTCTGCCACCCCATACACTCAGGCCTAGATGGGGTGACACAATCTTTGCAATGGCCCAACTTGGTCAGTTCTAGAGAACCTCACCTGTACTCGCAGCCATCTTCACACTCCCAGGCATAGCTGGGGTTGTGCAGCCAGTCAGTACATTACCCTAGACAGACCCAGTCAAGAGTTACATTAGCGTGTTTTCTTGGTTGCCATCAAACTGGAGTTATTGTCACCATCCTTCTAATCAAAAATCAACATAGACTTGTCAGCCAATATGGTCACCTGGCAGCCACCCAGCCCATCCTGCCACTCTAGCACAACATGGAGTCTGTCCTGGAATCTTAGAATCAAAAGTATACCTATCTATTGGCTGAGCTGAGACCACTTCTTACACCTCATTCACACATTAACACAGTGGCCCCAAGGTGGAACCCCAAGCAACACTTACCTGGGCCATAACTTAGCAAGTTGGGGAAACAGGAAACAAAGATACAAACATCGACTCAACAAAGACTAGATCGCCTACCCATACCAAGAAACACCACTACCAACACAAGTCCAGATGCCTAGATCTCATTGTGCCAAACACATACACACACACACACACACACACACACACACACACACAAAAAAAAAAAAAAAAAAAAAAAACTGTGAATAACCAAGACAGTGTTTCTCCTCCAGAAATTAGCAAACACATCATAATATATCCTGAGAATTGCAAGCTAGCTGATGCACAACAGAAATGGCAATTATAAATCTGTTTAAGGAACTCAGAAGATATAAATGAAAGACTGAATGAAGACCACGAAAGCAAAAAAAGTTGAATGAAATAACTAAAAAAAATTCAAGACGTGAAATTAGAATTTAACAGGGATAAATATCTCTAAGAACAGCCAAACTGAAATAAAATTTGAAATGAAAAACTCAGGAACTTAAAAATCTCAGAGGAAAGGATGACAAAGGAATTGGATGAAATGCAACAAAGAATAACAGATCTCGATGGCAAGGTTGAGGAAATGATTGCACAATCAAAGAAAATGTCAACTCTAAAATAACCCCGGCACAGACTATGCAGGACCTCTCCAACACTATAAAAAGACCAAAACCTACAAATCATAGGTACAGAAGAAGAAGAAACTGGGTCAAAAACACAGAAAATTTTTTTAACAAAATCATAGAGTACTTACAAGAGCCATACAGAACACCAAGTAGACAGGACCAGAGAAGAAACTTCCCACATCATATGATAGTCAAAACACTAAATGGATAGAAGAAAGAAAATATATTGAAAGCTGTACTATGAGAAAGATCAAGTCACATAAAGGCAGGCCCATCAGAATAACAACTGATTTCCATTGGAGAATATGAAAGTAAGAAGGGCTTGGACCAATGTCTTACAAGTCATGAAACAACACAGATGCCAGTCCAGACTACTATACCCAGAAAAACATCTGGTTGTAATTGAAGGAGAAATATAAACTTTCCATGATAAACAACATTTAAAGAATTTATGGCTATGAAACCTGCTCTACAGATAATACTTGGTAGACTACTTTGATTTAAAGAGAAGATGAAACACACAAGAGGTTACAAAAATAAACAGTTGCAGAAAAGTTAACCAAAAGAGGTCTAAGAAAAAACTATAATAACATAACAGAAATTACTAAATATTGGCCAATAATAACTCTCAGTGGTCTCAATTTCCTATTCTCCCAGCACGCAGGATATGTAGAACCTGCAGCTTCAATTTCCAGGTATATAAAGCCTACCAAAGTTAAATCAAAATGACATAAAAATTTAAACATACCCATAAAACCAATGAGATAGATATATTAATTAATAATTTCCCAACTAAAATGAGCCTAGGACCAGATGGATTCAGCTCAGCATTATACAAAATCTTCAAAGAAGAACTAATATCAATATTGCGCAAATTATTCTGTAAAATAGAAAAGGAGCATTCCAAAATTCTATGAAGCCAGTATTACTCTGATACCAAAACCAGACAAATACATCCCCAAAAAGAAATTATAAGCCAATCTCTCTGATGAACATAAGTACAAAAATTCTCAATAAAATACTTGCAAACAGAAAGTAAGAACACTTAAAAAATTATATACCTTGTAGGTTTTTGCCAATGTTTTCCTCTAACAGTTTCAGAGTTTCAGGCTTTACATTGAGGTCTTTGATCCATTTGGAATTGACTTTTGTGCAAGGTGAAAGATAGGGGTTTAGTTTTATTCTTCTACAGGTGGAGATACGGTTTTGCCAGCACCATTTTCTGAACATGCTGTCTTTCCTCCAGTGAATATTCTTGGCCCCTTTGTCAAATATCAGGTGGCTGAAATTACATTTACTCATATGTGGGTCTTCAATGTTGTTTGATTGATCTATGGGTCTATTTTTGTGCCAGTACCATGTTGTTTTTATGACGATAGCTCTGTAATACAGCTTAAAATCTGGTATAGTAATCCCCCCGGAATTGCTCTTAGTGCTCAGGGTTGTTTTGGCTATCCAAGGTCTTTTGTGCTTCCATATGAATCTTAGGATGGTTTTTTCCAATTCTGTGAAAAATTTCGTGAGGATTTTGATTGGGATTGCATTGAATCTATAAGTGACTTTTGGTAGGATGGTCATTTTCACAATATTAATTCTTC
>NW_008358534.1:3776527-3776720 GCF_000622305.1 Nannospalax galili | reverse complement strand
TTTTTTTTTTTTTTTTTTTTTTTTTTTTTTTTTTTTTTTTTTTTTGGTGGTATCTTTGCCTGGCTTTTGTATTAGAGTGATACTGGCTTCATATAAGGAATTTGGAAGTTTTCCCTCTATTTCTATCTTTTTGAATAAATTAAGTAGTATTGGATGTAGATCTTCTTTAAATGTCTGATAGAATTCTGCTGTA
>NW_008358534.1:3775208-3775949 GCF_000622305.1 Nannospalax galili | reverse complement strand
TCTTTTCAAAGAACCAGCTCTTGGATTCGTTGATTCTTTGTATTGTTTTCTTTGTTTCTATTTCATTAATTTCTGCCCTGATTTCTGTTATTTCTTCTTTTCTGCTGGTTTTAGATTTCATTTGTTGTAGCTTTTCAAGTGTCTTCAGTTGCAATGTCAAGTCGTTTATTTGTATTCTTTCCAAGATTTTGATGTAGCACTTAGAGCTATAAACTTCCCTCTAAGGACAGCTTTCAGCGTGTCCCAGAGGCTTTGTTGTGTTGTATTGTCCTTTTTGTTTAGTTCCAGGAATACTTTCATTTCTTTCTTAATTTCTCTTTTGATCCATTCATCATTCAGGAGTGTGTTGTTTAATCTCCATGTGTTCATGTGGTGATTAGGGCTTCTTCCAGTGTTGATTGTAAGCTTTATTGCATTGTGGTCTGATAGAATGCATGGAAGTATTTAAGTCTTTTTGTATTTGTTGGGGTTTGTTTTGTGCCCCAGTATATGGTTGATTTTGGAGAAGGTTCCATGGGGTTCTGAGTAGAAAGTATGTTCTTTGGTGCTTGGGTATAATACTCAGCAGATGTCTGTTAAGTCCATTTGATATATGGTATTGTTTAATTCAGATGTCTCTCTGTTAACTCTCTGCCCTGTTGATCTATTTAATGGAGACAGTGCGGTATTGAAGTCCCCTGCTATTAATGAGTTGGGATTAATCTGGGTCTTAAAGTCCTGTAGTATTGTTTTTATGAAGTT
>NW_008358534.1:3774560-3775188 GCF_000622305.1 Nannospalax galili | reverse complement strand
GATTATTCCTTTGAGCAGAATGAAGTAGCCCTCTTTATGTCTTCTGATTAGTTTTAGTTTGAAGTCTATTTTGTCAAATATTAGAATTTCAATGTCTGTTTTTTTCTTAGTACCATTTGCTTGGTATAATTTTTTCAGTCCTTTCATCTTAAGGTAGTGTCTGTCCTTGAAAGTGAGATGAGTTTCTTGCAGACAACAAAAAGATGGGTTTTGTTTCTTAATCCATTCACCTAGTCTGTGTCTTTTGACTGGGGAGTTCAGTCCGTTAATATTTAAAGTACTTAATGAAAGATGGGTATTGAATCCTGTCATTTTTATCTCTATTTACATTCTTGATCTAGCTGTACTTTTCCATAGTTATATCTTCATTGAATTTCTTTCTGCAACCCCTTGGGTATAGTCATTCCTTTCTTCGGTTCTTTGTATTGATTCGGCTGGTTTTGTGGACATGAATTCCTTCAGCGTATTTATGTCATGGAAAATTTTTATTTCCCCTTCAACTATAATAGACATTTTTGCTGGGTAAAGTATTCTGGGTTGGCATCTATTGTCATGTAGAACTAGAAATAACTTGGTCCAGGCTCTTCTGGTTTTCAGAGTTTGCATTGATAAGTCAGGTATAATTCTG
>NW_008358534.1:3734678-3774242 GCF_000622305.1 Nannospalax galili | reverse complement strand
TTAAAAATGAGTTTTTCTGTATGAAACAGCATATTTTAAAATGAAATGGAGATCTTTTTTAAAGGTTAAAACCTCATTCAGTTTTGTGTCTTATAAGGTTCATACTGAGTTCAATATTGTATAATTATATTAATTCAATTGTGAACCTAAATATTTACAGCCAATTTTGAAAGAGATGCATCTTAGCTCTAGAAATTGTTATTGAATATGTCAATGCTGTTGTCATGAAATGCTTCTTCTAAATATGTGATTATTAAATAAATAATTTAAAAAATTATGTATGTATGTATGTATGTATGTATGTATGTATGTATGTATTAGTGCTTTGCCTGCATGTTTGTGAGTGCACTCATGTCATGCATTGCCCATGGAGGCCAGTTGAGGGCATTGTTTTCCCTGGAACTGGATTTTCAGATAGTTGTTAGGTGTCATATAAATGCTGGGAACCAAATCCCTGGGTCCTCTACAAGAGCAACAAATGCTCTTAACCACTTGACCATCTCTCCAGCCCCATGGTTCACTTCTTTGTGGTCACTCAAAATCTGCTATTGTGAGGTGGGCGAGTGGGAGATCTAGTTTAGTTGTTAAGAGCACTGGCTGCTCTTGCAGAGGACCCAGGTTAATTTCCCAGCACACATGTCAGACTACTCACAACTACCTGTAACTCCAGTTGCAGGAGATTCAGTGCCCTCTTCTGGCCTCTGAGAGTATCTGCACACATATGGTGCACATTACATATATTCAAGGCACACACATAAGCACATAAATAAGTAAATCTTGTTTTTTAAAAAATTTGTTATTGCCAGGCATTGTGGCACATGCCTTTAATCCCAACATTCAGGAGGCAGGGGCAGGCAGATCTCTGTGAGTTCAAGGCCTGTTTGGTCTACATAGTGAGTTCCTGGTCAGTTGGGGCTACAGAGAGACCCTGTCTCAAAAAGACCAAAAGAAATCTATTATTCCCAGTATAGCACCACTGCAAACTCAATCTCCACCCTCGGAAAAAAATGATCTTGTTGTGTGAGCATTCTTTAACTTTTCATGCCTCCTGACCCCAGAGGTCAGAATTTGAGGATCTCTAAGCATCCTTTAGCTCCATGCTTATACATCTTCATGGAAAAGATATTTGAGAGAAATATTTAAGATTTCATCATCACTTTTTAAAAAAGAAATTTTTAGCAACAGCCAAACAGAATCAAAAAACCAAAATATTATCAAGTTCAGTCCAATAGCCAGGAGAAGAGTGTGAGTTATATAGGTGAGTGTAGAGAGTTGATTCAAAAGAAAGAAAGTAGGGGTGGTCTCAGAGGCAAGAGTCACACTTGAACCTAACTTCACAGTGCTCCCTGGCAAAGGAAAATATAAGGAAGTGATGTGAAGACAGCCTGTGGCCCTGACTCTTACTGAACATGCTTCAAGACAGAGAGTGAGAGCAAAAAAGAGCCAAGGCAGAGCAAGAAGGCCAAAAAGTGGACATTTGAGACCCTTTTACTTAAATCTCTGATTTATGGGATACATATTTTTATTACATATCTTAGGCTAGTTTGCTGTGTGAAGTCCCTATTAATGCATTTAGAATTTTGCATATTGAATGAGCTCCAAATATTCTGTAGACTCCTACTCTATAATTAAGTGTGGTTTTAAAAAGGAACATGCATACTCATGCAGATAACTTGTTCTTAAGATGTCATTATCTTTGCTTGTCACACTGTTAGTCATTTTTATTAGATATTAATATTCACAGCTTTTAAAGTATTACATGTCTCTAGGTTCAAAATGGGGAAAATAGCAGAACTTAGGTTATTTAGTTTTGTCTACCAAAATGTCTTATGAATTTAAATTGAAAACCATAACATTTCAATATTTGCTATTTTCCAGGTTAGCTCATATTGACTCCAAACTCATCTTTAAATATTAAGCCTTATTAGACAATGAAATTGAAAGTTTTATTTTTTAAAAACATAGTCGTAGATGTTTTCAAACACTGATCAAATCATTTAAACGAAGGAATTATAATAACTTCAAGGGACAGAAGCAGGAAGTTGAACACAGCCTGGATCATTGTTATTAAGGAACTATTGTTAATTTGTAGGTGTCATAATGATATTCTCTTCTGTGTGTGCAGTTTATTTTATTTTTAAAATTTTTCTTAAAATGAATTCCTTTTTATATTTTTATTTTGTGTTTATGACTGTTTGCTTCTGGCATGCGAGCTGGAGAAGGTAAAGGACATCAGATGCCCTGAAACTAGAGTTACAGTTATGAACCACCATGTGGGTGCTGAGAATAGAACCCAGGTCCTCTGCAAGAGCAACAAGTGCTTTTAACTGCTGAGCCCTCTCTCCAGCCTGTTTGTGCATTTTAAATAGCAATATTTTAGAGATATAAATGTGATAGCGAATGGATATGAGTTTGGACGTGTAGTGATAATTTTTTAATCTGAGTAATGATTCTATAAATGTTTGTTATATTGTACTTTTTAGTCTAGTTTAGTTTACTTTTGATTTTTTGAGACAGTGTCTCCCTGTAGCCCCAGATGACCTGGAACTCACTATGGAGACCAGGCTGGCCTGGATCTCATAGAGATCCATATGCCTTCCAAGTACTGAGACTAAAGGCCTGTGCCACCATGCCTGGCTTAGTTTTTTCTTATCTTTGTTGCTGCTGCTACTGTTGTTTTGTTTTGTGTTTGTGAGACAGAGTTTTGCTGTATAGCCCAGGCTGTCCAGGAACTTACTATGTAGCTCAGGTTAGCCTCAAACTAGTGATAACTTCTGCCTTAGCCTACTGAGTACTGAGATGTCAGGCATGTGATTTAATCTCTAATTTTACTTAGTTTGATTTATAATAATAATTTTATCATATCTAATATTTAATATATATTATAATAACTGTTATTACTATCATTTGTGTGTATGATGTGTTTGACTGAGGGCTTGCATGTGGAGGTCAGAGGAACACTTTTAGGAATTCATTTTTTTAATTTATCTTAATTTTATGTGTATGAGTGTATTGTCTACATGTGTGTAAGTGCACCCTTGTCATGCAATGCCTGTGGAGGTCAGAAGATGGTGTCAGATCCCTTGGAACTAGAGTTACCAACACCAACAGCTGTCAGCCACCATGTGGGTGCTGGGAATCAAACCTGAGTTCTCTACAAGAGCAATCAGTGCTCTTAACCACTGAGCCATCTTGCCAGCCCCAGTCTTTGCTTTTACATTGGTTTCCAGGGATCAAACTCATGTTTTCAAGCTTGCATGACAAGTGCTTTTACCTGTTGAGCCATGTGGCCAGCCCTAATTTAATTTACTGTAATATGGAGACAGAGTTTCATGTATCCTAGGCTGATCTTGAATTCACCATGTAGTTGAAGACAACATTGGACTTCTGAAACTCCTGCCTCAACAACTGAAGTGCTGGGATTATAGGTGTGTGCCATGATGTCTGGTTTTTTAATTACTTAATATGTTTGAACTTTTTCATGATGAACAGTTTAAAAAACTGATGGGAGTCCTATATGGAACCTCATCCACCCTCGGCTCAGGGACCATTACAGAAGAGGAGGTGGAAAGATTGTAAGAGCCAGGGCTGGTTCATGAACATAGGGAGGTGGAGGCTCCCAGGCCACTGGAGGCTTTCTCATGAGAGAACTATTTGAGACTGATTACTGCTGGGTGAGGGAGAGTATGACTTACAAACAACCACTGGATGGGCTGACTAGACTCCAGTGGATGCATTTATACTGAAGGACATTTGGGTACAAACACCTGAATGAATAGGACTCATCATATATGGCAGAGTGCATAGGGTTTGATGGGGGGATAGGGATGGGGGAGGGGGTCTGGATTTGAGTGGGAAATGTGTGAAATTTAAAAAGCTCAATTAAAAGAAAACTGAGCTGGGCTTGGTGGCACACACCTTTAATCCCAGCACTCTGGAGGCAGAGACACGCAGATCTCTATGTGTTCAAGGCCAGCCTGGTCTACATAGTGAGTTCCAGGACAGCTAGGGCTACAAGGAGACCCTGTCTCAAAAAGACCAAATAAAACAAAAAACAAAAAACTGATCAGAACTCTTGTGTCTGAATTTGAAAGACTATTATTTTGACCCCAAATAAACTGTAACTTATTCTTTTAGTGTGTCTTTTTAAAATAGACAATACCAGTAGAAAATAAAATCTGAAGATTCTGTAATGCTTTTTAAAAATGTATATACAATCTATTCAGACCTTTCTGTATAAGCAGTTATGTGTGCTATCTGAAAACTTTATAATGACTATAGGTGTAGACATGAGGGTTCTGCCTGTAGAGAATCAGAGTCCATGGAGAATTCAGATGTACATGAACCTAAGATACCTATATATACTGCCCCCACATGTTAGGAGACTGGCTCAGACTGATTTAATGTCAAGTAGGAATTTGACTCCAGTGGATTGAGTGAGCTGCACATAATCCTCTTTCAAGTAACTGGTAGTGAATAGGCTGAGTATAAGCCAAGCATAGATATAGATCTCAGTTTATCCAGTTACCATGTGCCCTCTTGTTGTATGCCACAGAGCCTCAGTTTACTCATATAATCACCTAATAGTTGACTATTGAGTTTTAAATAAAATCTGTGATGTGTAAGGGAAATGTAAATTCAGCAGGTCAGGCTGTTCAGTCCTTGCATACCTTCAAGGGGACCTACAGCCATGACTGAACTTTGGCTACCCTCTGGGAATGCAGCCCTTAGACTGGTCTTATATTAATCATTGATGACTATATTTTGTACCCCAAATGTACCATGCTATATCAGCTTTTCAGGATCGCTTTTCACATACATGATTTGCATGTGGTTTCACTAATAGGATCCTAACTTTCAGTTGCCAAGGTTGGTCTTAATAGCATGATAATTCTATGTGGCTGGGTCTCACTGAAAGCATTAGATGAGAGACCTGATCGTTTTCTCCTTGTAAACACATTTTGTTCATGTCCACATCATTTGCAGCTATAGAGAAAGCATGCCTTATGTAGCCCCATGTTGGGGAAATAGTGAAAAGCCTATTCCTGAACTCTCTGAACACCTCCTGATACACAACCTTTCCTTGATACTCTTGCTCTACATAATTTTGTTCTAATAAACCTAAACCTTAGCCACAGATATAACCTGCTACTGTGTCTGAGTCCTTTTGGTGAATCAATAAACTTAAAGGACCTGTGAGACCTAAAAGGACTCGGAGAGTACATACTGACTAGTGGCATTTAGATTAAGCCTGTTAGATGTTGTATGAGTTGAATGGAAGTTTACTAAAATAGAGGCTGGTAATGCAAGACTATGCCTGCTTTTCTCAACTATGCCCTTGAAAGAAGGAAATACAACATTTCAACCAAAGGAACATTAGACTATATAACTCCAAGATTCTCCCCAGTCTCTCATCCCTGTGGATTCGGAGTGGGAATCCCTGTAGGAAAACATAGGTAAGTGAGTAGATTTCTGTCTTAGTTATCCCCCAATTGCTGTGACAAAATACTCTAAACAATACCAACTTAGGGAGGAAAGGGTTTATTTGGCTTACATATCCCAGATCACAGTTCATCATGGAGCTAAGTATAGTAACACAGGGCAGGTACCTATAGGCAGGAACTGGAGCGCAGGTCATGCTGCTTACTGGTTTGCTCCCTTGTCCTGTGTTCAATTTGCTTTCCTATATAATACAGCCCAGGGATGGTACCACCCACAGTGGTCTGGGCCCTCCCACATCACTCAATAATCAAAAAGATGCCTCACAAACATGGCCACAGACCAGTCCAATAGAGGAAATTCCCCAATTGAGGCTCCCTCTACCCAGGTGTGTCAAGTTGACAACTGAAGCTATCCAGCACAATCTCTAACTAGAAAGTTTTGAAATGTCACCATTTTGAAGGGAATCAAAAAGAATGAGAGGCCTCATTGAGAGTATCATTAAGTATTCTACAGTTTTTGAAAATGATCGGACATTTCTTGGCTCAAGTGGTATTCAACCCAGAGACCAAAGATGCCAGAAACTCACCAACCACTGAAAGTCAACCTGAGGCAGTGGCTCTTGAGTGTGTTGTCTTTGTTCTTCTCTGAATCTGCTTCATTAGCTGCCATCCTTGTCTGCTAGTCATTAGCCTACTAGCCATCTACCCTGCAGATATCTTCTAGCTGTTAATTACACTATGCTTTCCTGTTTTCTCACATCTTTGTGGTCTGCTTAGAACTTCACCAGAAGGCTAACTCCTATCACAGCTACAAAGATGTAGCTATAGTTGTTCTTGGTTACCTCATATTTAACTTCTTGTTCACAGTGCAGTCTGGGAGTCTCTTTCCTGAAATACGTGAACACCAAGATGTGACCACTCTTCTTTATCTTCCGTGATGTTCCCAAATTTACTGCTTTAACCCCAGCCTTCCTTTGGACCCAATCATCTGTTCTCATTATAACATTTATAATCAACATGTAGTTTTCACCATGGGTCCTTTTCCCTTACTATCTATGCTGACTCAATTACAACACTTAGACTAATATCCTAGAGTTCCAGGAATGTGTGCTGTAGGCTGCGTCCCCAATTTAGGTGGTAATCTCTAGAGGAGGTGATATTAAAAGTAGTTGTTAGGAATTTCCCTCAAATCACCCAGAAATAAGTAACACTGAACATCTTAGTCAGTTTGGAATACATAACAAAATACCATACCATAAACTGAGTAGTTTATAAGTAACAAGTTTATTTCTCACAGTTCTGAAGTTCTGGAAATTCAAGATTAAGGCAGCAACAGATACAGTGTCTGATGAGGGTCTATTCTACAATTCATAGATAAGTCTTTTTGCTATGCCTCACAAAATAGAAGGGGTAAACTCTTTAGCTCCTTAAAAGGGTAATGATTCCTTTCACAAGATCTCTGTTTTTATGACCCAATTACCACCTAAGAACTGCCACCTCCTAAAATGATTCAATACATTAGGTTTCGATCACATGAATTTTGGGGGAACACAGCATTTAGCCTATAGCACAGAGATATTTCCAACAAGCAGTATAAAGAAAGACACGGTCTTGAACTATGAGGGTTCCACATAAAAAAAAGTAGAGCTGGGGCTGTTGCTCAGTCATAGAGTACTTGCCTGTCCTGTGCAAGGCCCTAGGTTCCATTCCCAGTACCATGCATGTAAAAATAATAAAATAAAATCACTTCACTGACTAGGAGTATAGCTCTATGGTAGAGCACTTGCCTAGTATGCACAGCCCTGGGTTTGCTCCAAGTACTGGAAAAAGAAACTAAAAAATACATTTCCAACTAGGAACAATGCTTGGTGGTAGAGCCATTTTCTAGCATGCATGATACTCTTGGTTTAATCCTCAGCACTGAAAAAGAAAAACATAAATTTTGTTGTGTTAAACCTTCAGTTGAGAGCTAATTCAAGGTAAGGAGGAGTTCGGGTTTTCCATCTTATATCTTTTTCGGTTTGTATGTGTATGAATGTTTATGATTCCCATTTGAGTGACTACATCTAAATAAGGTATGCCAATGAACCTTACACCTTTAAAATGAAATGATAAATACAGCAATAATTAATCATGCCACGCATTTAATTGGTGTTTTAAAAATGCCATCAAGATAGGCCTGTTCTTGATAATGATCACATGTAGATTTTCTTTCAGTAGCTTGAGTTGTTTATCTGAAGTAAAAGTGTAAGGAATTTTGTGGATAGCCTTTAAAAAAAATCTAGTTACCACATATCATATTTGATTGATAAGGGGGAAAAGTTAAATTATAGTTGATGAACAAATTAAAGAAACCTTTTGAAGTCTGTTTCTCAGTGAAAGGCTAGCAGACACCTGTGAATTTAAGTGCGTATTTTATGGATTGCATAAAAGTTTTTCTGAGTAACAAATTCTTATTCTATATGATTTAAGCAAAAATCACTTTTCCTGTTCACTTGAAAAAACTATGGCTTAAAATGCTTTCAGAGTTTAGTTCTGAAATTAAAATCTGGTCACTTGAGATCTGATGTTTTGTTCTCTGGTTTAGAAGTTATAAGATTGCTCTTAACAGTCTCTTCAGTGGGAAGTCAGTAACTGCTCGGGCTCTTTGTTGTGAGGGATTGATTGATTCCTGCTTCTCCCACCCCTTAATATTTCTCTGCTGCAATTTAAATGAGTAAAGCATTTTAAGATGTTTAGTAGACAGACCAAACAAAATGTTTTTATTTTAAAGTGTTTTTTTCCTCAACCGCTCTAAAGATGAAAACAAAGTATCTTGTGTAGAAGTATTTTGGTAATGTTTTACAAGCTCCTCCATGTTCTTAGGTTTCGCTCTTCCTCGCTCCACTTATTGTAGGTTACACAAGAACTCTTACCTCTTGTGATTGTGCCTCAGACCCTCTAAACTCAGACCTTCTAAGTTTCCCAGGTGCTCTGGCTTGTCACCCTTGGTTTATTCTTGTGCTCTCTGTATTTAAAGCTTTGACTGTACTAGGAAAAATGAAAGGTTATGATTAGCTAATAGGAGTTCACAGATAATCCAAATGATTACGCTTTGATTTGGTTTAATTGAGCTGTACTAGTTCATTTTGTAAGGAAATGATACTGTAGACAAATGTAAATAAAAATCTGTGAGTCAAGCATCAAGTGGTGTTTTTTAGAAATAAATTAGAAAATTTCAAAAACAAAATAAATAATCCCTTAGTTATTGTAGTCACCTCTAAGAATAATATCATCATGCTGTACATCACAAATAATGATTATTTATTGATCACTATCCTCATGCTCACATTTTTTCTTATGAGCATCATGGTAAGTATTGTGCTTGTAATCTGCTTCATGAGAATACTTGTGAGAAGGCTTCATTTTCCTTAAAGCATGAAAGTTTCCAGTGTGTTCCTTCTTTGCCTCCAAAATATTATTGGCCAAAACATCAGAAGAACTATTGCAAACAAGGCACCTTTCTTTATAATGTCGACAAGTTTTGCCTAGTGGAGGATTGGTTAACACAACTGCCTGACCTATTCTACCTGATTTTTTTAGATTATAATGTCCATGTGACCAGTTAGGTTTCCTTAAATAGGGTGGTTTGGTTAGCAAGGTTTGATTTTGTAAGAGTGGTGGACAAGATTGTGTGGTTTGCGTACCCAAGGCTTGTAAGACAGCTAGGAAAGGTGGCATGGCTTGCTTGTCTAAATAAGGTGATCGTTCTTGATTAATTAGTTTGGAGGCATGGGTTAGCTTCTGTGACTTTTTAAGGTTGTGTTTCTTATATGACTTTTCCACATGAGATGACTTATGTTTTGGGGGCCTTGATGACTTTCTGGAGACTGATTGCCTGTTTAACTTGTTTGTGTTGTGTGGTATGGATGACTTTTCTGCTTTGGGTGGTTTGCATGCCTTTTCTAAATTTGAGGAATCAATTGGCATTTCTGCTTTGTCTGACATGAGTAGAGAGTCTGGATGTGAGGTCCCAGATCCCTGGTCTTCATTTGATAGCAGAGGTTGACTTTCTAGAATGTCCTCATTTACCACATGTGGTTGATAAGCTGAGACTTTGGATACCCAGGATGCCGTAGCGGCCATGTTTTTTTTGTTGAGCCTGAAATACAGAAAATTTGGAGTGTAGTAATTTAAAACAAAAAGTTCTAGACTACAGTGAATGAACTTGCACTGAGGGACATCTGGGGACACTAACTGGACATGATAGGCCTTAACACAAATGACAGAGTGTATGAATTCCAGTGAGGGGGGCGTCTATGGGAGGGTGCCAGTGGGGAAAGGAGTATAAAGTTGATTAAGACTGATTGAGGTATTCTGTATGAAATACATAAAAAATTCAATAAAATATTTCAAAAATTCCTATTACTATCATCAGAAAATATAGGGTACAATGTCAGCTTAGACTTTGAGTAATTTTTTTCCATAGGAACACTAAACACATTAATAACTGTACTGTGGTGAGAACTGTAACTCAGGTGACTATATATTTAATGTGAATATACATATATATTCATGTTAAATAATATTGAAGAAAACTATTTGAGCATTTTAACCACATTAGATAACTTATAGTCTATGTGTGGAATGACACAATGTTCTTTCAAATCTACTGTTAAAAGAAAGAGAGCTAGGCCTAGTGGCAAAGGCCTGTAATCCCAGTTATTCAGAAGGAGGAGAGGGGAGAATAGCAGGTTCAGTGTTTTGCTTGGATATAGAATGGGTTTCAGACCAGCCTGGGAAACTTGGTGAAACCCTGTCACAATATAAAAAGTAAAGAGAGGACTGTGGGTGTAGCTTAGTGATAGGGCACTTGCCTAACATGTCTGAGGTCCTAGGCTCTGTCTCCTGTAATACATATATATGAAGAAAGAGAATGAGACAGCTAAGCAGAGAAAAATAAAGACAGAGATAGAGATCAATCTCCCTGATGTATATAGATGCAAAAATTATCAATAAAATATTGGCAAACCAAATCCAATACCACCTCAAAAGCACCATTCATCAGGATCAAGGTAGCTTCATTCTAGAGATGTCAAGATGGTTCAACACACATAAATGAATAAATGTAATATATCACGTAAGTAGACTCAAATTCTACATGGTTTTATGTAAGTGCACCACATATGTACAACCCCTGAAGGGGTCAAAAAAGCATGGCATAACTTCTGGACTGGAGTTACAGTTGGTTGTTAGCTGCCATGTAGGTTCTGGGAACCAAACCTGGGTCCTCTGGAATAGTAGCCAGTGCTTTAACTACTGAACCATCTCTCCAGCCCCATGTGCAATAGCATCTTGACTCTTAGAGAAGATGGTTAACCAGCTGCCCACTTGGAAAGCAAGATATGCCTACCTGTGCAATAGTATCTTGATTGTGCTCTCTGAATGAATTCTAGAACTTCTCCACAAGGGTCAGGGAGGGAACAATGCCTCGTATTACAAGCTTGGCTAACAACCCAGGTATGAAGAGGTAGTAGGCTCATGTATATTTCTGATGGTTAACTAAACTGTCATGGAAGCACACTGACTTTTAAATGGTGCACTCTAACAGGTGTGCTTTCTGCAAAGAAGAGTTTGAAACTCTTCAAGCCCAAGTGACCCCTGATGACCAGATCCTTAACTGACCTTAACAGTGAAAAAGAAAGTGGTTAATGTTGATCACCTGCACGGTCTTAAACACGCAGCAGAAAATTATAACCAAAAATTAAAAGAACAGATAATAATATAAATTAACAACAACAAAGACTAGACTTTAAGGGAGACAAATGATTCAGCCCTAAGCAATAATGAAACCTTCATCACACACACTTTACATTCTTAAATGTGTAAAACTTACCCTTCTGGTGACTGGACTTCCTCTATCATACAATTGTGATGGATTAAGCAAAAACAAGTGAAGGTAAAGGCTATGATTGTAATACCAACAATGAAATCAAGGAGACGTGTCCTAAAATCATCCAGTTTTGATCCTGTTGACTCGGGGTTTGCATTGTTCAATTCAGATTCATTGTTTGCCTTTCCTGCAAAAAGACTACTGTCAGAAAATCTATTAGCCTAGTTTCCTTCTACTTTGATAGTGGTTTTCCACTGCTTGTGAAAGTCTAATTCTTCAATATTTTTTTAAGCTTGAGAAAGGTTCCATTGTAATTTGTGTATGGAGGATATGCATGTGCGTGCAAGTGGACATGTGGGTACAAGAGTTCTCACCTGTACATGTGTAAGTGGAGGTTAGAGGTTGACCTCAGGTATTTTCCTCAATTGCTCTCTTTCTTTGCTTTCTTCCTTATTTTTTAACCCCCACCCCCACCTCTGTCTCGTGTGTCTGTGTGTCTATGTGTCTGTATGGGCATGTGCATGCCATCCATGGCCTGTATGTGGAGGTCAGAGGAAAACCTTGACTGTTGTTCTATGTCTTCCATCTTACTTGAGACATGGTATGTTTTTTTAAAATCTATATATTTTTATGTGTATGAATGTTTTGCTTCCATATACGTAAGTGTGCCACATGCATGAAATACTTATGAGGCCAGAAGAGGACATCAAATCCCCTGTAACTGGAGTTACAGATAGTTGTTAGCTACCATGTGAGTGCTGGGAACTGAACCTGGGCTCTCTACAAGATCAGCCAGTACTCATAACCACTGAGTCATCTCTCCAGCTGCAAGACAGAATACCATTATTTTCTATTGCTGCACTGAATATACCAGACTAGCTGGCACATGAGCTTCCAAGGCTTCTCCTATCTCTGCCTTGCATCTCAATGTAGGAGTGCTAGGATCATAGATGCTAACTACTGTGCCTGGATTTGTGTGGGTCCTTACACTTATGCAGCAAGTGCTTCTACCACTCAAACTTCCATTATAATTTTTCCCCTTGATCACATCCTAGCCATAAATGTCAAATGTGACAGGTGTCTCTAGCTAATCCATATAATTACCTGCATTACCTTTGAATCATGTCTTGTTCACTATAGAACCTAGGATTTTAAGTGTGTGCATGCTGTACATGGGCGAGTGAGTGACCTTGAGTGTTAATATGTGAATGTATGTGATAGGAAACAGGATGGGATAACAAAAAAAATGTAGTTAAAAGCCTACTATGACTGATTGATGCTGGATGAGGGAGAAAGGGCTGATTAGACTCTGGTGGACAAATTTACACTGAAGGACAGATGGTACAAACGCTTGACTGGATAGGACTTAACGTGTATGGCAGAATACATGAGGTCTGGTGGGGGGGGGACATGGATGGGGAAGGGGGTCCTAAATTTGATTAAGTATGGTTGTAGAAAATTACAAAACTCAATATTTTTTAAGGCATATTATTCGGTCAAACGCAATGGTGTGTGCTTAATAGATCCAGCTACTTCAGAAGTTAAGGAAGAAGTATCACTTGAGGTCAGGAACTTGACGTGAGCAACACAAAACAACCTGTCTTTAGAAACCAAACTAAAACCAAATACAATACAACTACTATTTATTAGGTCAATTCAAATAATGTAATCTAATTTGGTCAGAAGATTGGGGGTGACCTAGTTTGTTTTTTCATTGTGGTGACAAAATACTCTGACCAATATCAACCTGGGAAGGAAAGGGTTTATTTGGCTTACATCTCCAAGGTCACAGTTCATGAGGGATCCCAAGGTAGGAACTCAGGGCAGGAACCCAGAGGCAGGAGTTGAAGCACAGGCCATGGAGGAACGCTGCTTACTGGCTTGCTCCCCTGGCCCCTGCTCAGCCTGCTTTCTTATGCAACATAGGCCCACCTGTCCAGGGGTGGCACCACCCACAGTGGGCTGGGCCCTCCCACATCACTCAACAATCAAGAAGATGCCCCACAGACATGGCCATAGGCCAGTCCAATGCAGATAATTCCCCAGCTGAAGCTCCCTTAACCCAGGTGTGTCAAGTTGACACTAAAGCTATCCAGCACAATTGAACCCTTGCCAACTTGACACAGAAACACATCACTATTAAACCATAAACTTTCCGATTCTTGCCCCCAAGATATGATGTTAACATTAACATCACAACATAAAATAGTACAACCTCAAAAGCCCCACAGTCCTTAAAAAATCAAAACACCTAAAAGTCCATAGTCTCTTTTAAAAGTCTCTTAACTGGGGGCTTCTGTAAAATCCAAAACAAGTACTATCTTATTTCAAAGGGAAGAATTGGGCACACTGAAGAAAAAACAAAGTCCAGCACAGTAGCTCAAAGCTGGACATCTGGGGTTCACTCATGACCTTCTGGTCTCCAAAGGATTCTGGAAGCTCCACTTCTGACTCTGCCGTCTGCAGCACACAGCTCATCTCGCAAACCCAGGCCAGCTCCATTCCATACCTGCTGCTGTCCTTAGTGGTTGTCCCATGGTCCTGGCATCTCCAAAAAACTGGGGACTCCACTGAAACTGAGGCTGCACCTTCACCAATGGCCTCTTCTTGCCTCTTGGGGTGAAAAGTCTCAGATTCTCGCCATGACCCCTTCAGTCCTGGGGTCTTCAATGCAACTGAGGCTACACTTTCACCTATGGCCTTTCCTGGCCTTTCAGAGTACCAAGCCTCGGTTTTTTTCTGTGACCCCTTCACACTTTCAAAACCAGAACCACATAGGAGACTCTTACACATTACAAAGTCCTGCTTCCAGGTGGGGATGGAGGCTCAGGCCCCCTCGCGATCACAGCTTCTGTGTACGGACCCCGAGGAAATACTTCCCAGAACATTTCATCACGGTGATGCTGGTCTCTTGTTACTTACAGCTAATTTTTCAGCCCCAGCTAACCAGCATCAATTGTCCCAGTAAAGCAAAGTTTTTACTTCAGGTTCTGGTCTCTTCTTTTTTTTAAATTTATTCTTTTTTAATATTTTATTATTTTTATGTGTATGAGTGTTTTACCTGCATGTAAGTGAGTGCACCCACGTTGTGCAGTGCCTCGGAGGTCAGAAAAGGGCGTCGGATTCCCCTGGAACTGGAGTTAAAGACGGTTCTTAGCTGCCATGTGGGAGCTGGAAATCGAACCCGGGTCCTCTGCAAGAGCAGTCAGTGCTCTTAACCGCTGAGCCAGCTCTGGTCTCTTCTTAATAACAGCTGATTCTTCAGCCCCAGCCAACCAGAACCCACAGATTCACAATTCAAAATATCACACAAACAGCCCCAATAGTCTCTGCTTCCTTTTGAAGCTTCACAAGCCAGGCCTCCATTGTTTACAGCTCTTTGAGTATAACTGTTCCAAGTTCCACAGCAACAAAGTCTAAGCACTCAATGTCTTTTCCAACACAAAGTTCCAAGCGCTTTCACAATCCTCATCTCCCAAAAACAACTGGGTCAGGTCTGTCACAGCAATGCCCCACTTTCTGGTACCAATTTCTGTCCTAGTTTGTTTCTCCATTGCTGTGACAAAATACTCTGACCACTACCAACTTGGGGAGGAAAGGGTTTATTTAGCTTACATATCCCGGCTCACAGTTCATCCGGGAGCCCAAGGTAGGAACTCAGGGTGGGAACTTGGAGGCAGAAGCTGGAGCACAGGCCATGGAGGAACGCTGTTTGCTGGCTTGCTGCCCTGGCCCCTGTTCAGCCTGCTTTCTTATGCAACACAGGCCCACCTACCCAGGGGTGGCACCACCCACACATGGCTGCGCCCTCCCACATCACTCAACAATCAAGAACATACCCCACAGACATGGCCGTAGGCCAGTCCAATGCAGGCAATTCCCCAGTTGAAGCTCCCTCAACCCAGGGGTGTCAAGTTGATACTAAAGCTATCCAGCATAGATGGGTAAGAGGACCATAAATCTTTATTCTTTTTATTTATATTTTGCTTAGATATTTCCAATAGAAATAAAAACATCAGCTATTGTACTAGAAATTCTTGAAGGCTGACTAAGAGTAATACCAATGAAACAACAAATTCTTAAAACATGATAGCCACAAAAAATTCTAGCTTTCCTAATAACACAATTAATTCATATATATATATAATTTTTAAACTTTAAGCTTAGGCACATACCTGTGGTAGGAGGTTCATGAATGTGATTTATTTTAAAACAATTTATTGTCCAAATGGACAAGAATAGGACATAATTACAAGCATTCATATCCGAAGTGTGGCTAAAATATTTCAAAGTGTAAGGCAGCTGCTGTATTTCATCTGCTTCCTCTCTGGGTTTATGACATCATTGTCATTTGGCCTCATACTCTGACATCATAATCTTACCAGGGGGCAGCAGCAATTTCTGTGCACAAATTTTTTCAAGTGAATTTAATAATCTATTTTGAAATCAAATATTCTGTCGAATTGAAAACTAGAACAAATGATTGTTGATCACAGAAAGAATATGTAGAAAGGGTAGGGTCAAATGGGGCAGTCCTGGAAGTTGCAGAACTGTTTCTCCTTATTAAACAACAAGGAGTCATTTTGTAGCCTGCTATGGACTAAAGCTATCTCCCGGAATTCCGTGTACTGAAATGTAATCTCAGTGTGATGGTGGTAGGAGGTGAGGTCTTTGAGAGGTAATTAGGATACAGTCTTCATGAGTGAAATTAGTGCCCTTATAAGAATAAATCAGATATCCAGATCACCCTTTTCAAAATGAGTTCACAGCCAACAACCATACTAAACAGAAAGACTCAAAGCATTTCCACTAAAACCAGAAACAAGACAAGGATGTATACGTCTCCATTCCTGTTCAATATAGCACTTGAAGTCTTACCTAGAGTAGTAAGAGAAATGAAGGAAATAAAGGGATACGGATTGGAAAGGATGAAGTCAAAATATCACTATGCGATGATATGATTCTATATATAAAAGAGTCCAAAGATTCCACCAGAAAACTCCTAGAGGAGATAAACACATTCAGCAAAGTACCAGGATACAAAATTAACACCTCCAAATCATTAATCTTCCTATACATGAATAACAAACATGCTGAGAAAGAAACCAGGAGAAAAATTGCATTCAGTGTAGCCATGGAATATCTTAGAATAAATTTAGTCAAGGAAGTAAAAGACTTGTATACTAAAATTTTAAGACACTGAGGAAATAAAGATACCAGGAAATGGAAAGATCTCCCATGTTCATGGATCAGTGAGATTAATATTGCTAAAATGGCCATCCTACCAAAAGGAATATACAAATTCAACACAATCCCCACTAACGTTTCAGTACAGTCCTTCACAGTAATTCCAAAAATGAATTCAAATTTCATACAGAAACACACACAAAAAAATCCAGGATAGCTCCCTAAATCCTGAACAAGAGAAGATATAGAGGTATAACCATCATTTATTTAAAATTATACTACAGAGTTATAGCAATTAAAACAGCAAGGTACTGGACTAAAAACAGACACATTAATCAGTGGAATATAATTGAAGACCCATGTACTTACAGCCACCTGATTTTTGATAAAGGAGCCAAAAATACACGCTGGAGAAAAGACAGCATGTTCAACAAATGGTACTGGTCAAACTGTAGAAGAACAAAACTATAGCCCTATCTCTCACCCTAAACAAAACTCAACTCCAAATGGATCAAAGACCTCAACATGGGACCTGATAACTTGAATCAGAGGATACAGTAGGGAATACACTGGCACTTACTCTCTTCTAGGGGACCTGGGTTCAGTCACCAGCACCCACATGGTGGCAAACACCTGTCCATAGGTCCAGTTCCAAGGAGGTCCAGTGCCCTCTTCTGGCCTCTGAGGGCACCAGGCATGGATGTGGTACACTACCATATATGAGGGCAGAATATTCATACATATAAAATAAAAAAGGGTGCTGGAGACATGGCTTAGTGGTTAAGAGCACTGACTTCTCTTCCCGAGGACCCATGATTTGATTCCCAGCACTCACATGGTGACTAACAACCATCTGTAACTCCAGTTCCAGGGGAATCTGACTCCATCTTCTGACCTCCACGGGCATTGCATCACATAGGTGCACTTACACACAGGCAGGCAATACATATATACATGCAAGAATAAAAGTAATAAAATATTTAAAAAATTTTAAAGAATAAAAAATTAAAAAAAGACAAAATAAAAGAGTTTGAATGGAATTACCCTATAATGGGAGGATGCCCCTACTAGATACCATAGGCTAGCAAATAAAAATTCCAATACCAGGAATGGATTCTCTCTTTTCAAGCTGTTGACCAGGGGTAATATAAACTCTCAAAAAATATTGGCTCTTGTCCTTGCTCTTGGTTATTCACCAGAACTTGACAACAAGATCCTAATGCTGAAAAGACTACATAAGTGAGTTGCAGAAAAAACAAGGAGAAATCAAGCTGATGCTAAGCTCAATGCTTCATCTCTGCTGGTTAGATTTCATAGTGCTAGAAAGTAATATATATACTACTGGAAAAGAAAAGTAATCATCAACCTTGCCTAACTATGCATGCTACAAGCTACAATGACTGGTCTTGCTAGATATGCCCACTGGTGCAATAGTGGCATGAGTTTTACGGGAGTGACCAACCACCCTTTAATTGGATTTAAGAATCACTTTATAGAGTCTATACTTGGCATGGATATCATGCCTAGGACCTGTAGCTAGACAGGTTGTAGGCCATAGGGGAGAGCCTATTATTCTGCTAAATGGACATAGTATTAAACCGAATCCTAGTGACATAATAATATAAATATAAATCCATAGGTTAGTGCATCTCTCATCTCTCACTAGAGAAGCTTCCTACAGTAGATAGTGATTAACACAAAGACCCACAACTGGTCAACATATAGAGAATAAGAGACTATAGATTACATATTCCTGAATGGGACACCTATATCAAACTTCTGCCTCCAAAGACTCAGGGAACATTGTAGAAGAGGTGCGAGAAAGATTGTAAGACCTAGAAATGGTGGATGAATACGAGGAAACAATGTTTTCCAGTTAGCTGGGCAGTTACTCTTATGAACTGTGACAGTTTACACAAGACCAAGTAAGGTCAAGCCAGACAAATTTCCAGCATAGAGGGGGCAGGTGGTTAAGAAACTCCAACCCTAGCTGGGGAACTATTGGCAACCTGTTGCTGCTGGGAGGAGAGTCACTTTTCTTTAAGGGTGTGACACTGGGTAGTTTGACCAGACTCTAGGTGATGGCCCACACTGAAGGGCATTTGGTGACACAAATCTGACTCCATAGGCCTTTAAAAAATTAATAATAGAGGATAAGAAATTGCATAGGGGTTAGTAAGGGAGGATGTATATAGGTGACAGGGGTCTGAATATAATCAAAATACATTCTATGAAATTTTTTTAAAAAATTCTGGGTGTAGTGGCACACACCTGTAGTCCCAGCACTTAGGAGGCAGAGGCAGGTGGATCTCTATGAGTTCAAGGCCAGCCTGGTCTACATAGTGAGTTTCAGGACAGCTGGGGCCACAGGGAAACCCTGCTTCAAAAAGAACCCCCCCCAAAAAAAAAGCGTTTTCAAAAATCAATAGCCTTCAACCAGAAGTGGACTTTCACCAGAATCCACACATGCTGGCATCTGGATCTTAGATTTCAAGTCTCCAGAGCTATGAGAAGTAAAATGGTATTTATAAGTTACCTCATCTTGTAAATCTGTTTTACCTTTTAAACTAACAAATTAATACTAAGAAGCGAAGTGTTGCTTTACTAAATACCTAAAAATATAGAGGCTGTTTCAGATGTGGATAATGGAAGAGGCTAGGAGTGTTTTGAAGAAGCTGAAATTGTTGTGTTTAGGTAATTCTGGTGAGGGCTTAGAAAGAGGAGAGATGGGGGCTGGAGAGATGACTCCGCTTGCTGCTCTTATAGAGCACCAGTTTGGATCTTAGGACCCACATCCGGCAGATGACAGCTGCCTGTAGCTGCCAGTTCCAGGGGATCTCTTTTCCTGTTCTGTCCATGGCAGGTACCTGCACATGAGTGCACATACACACATATGCATAAATAAAAAGTAAAATAAGTTTTCTTTTAAAAAAGGAGGAAAGATGAAATGAGGGTATTCTTCTTAGAGAGTAGATAAGTCATTATGTTTTGAATGTTTATATAAGAGTTGATATTTATGACTCAGTAGTAAAATGCTTGTCTAGTATGTGCAAGGCCCTGGGTTTGAGATCCAGCATCACCATTCAACAATGAGAAAAATATTAACCAACCAAGGAAAGGGTTATTATAGAAATATGGTGAGAGAAGGCCACTGTCATGGCTTACCAGACAAGGCAGAAATGAGGAACATGTTATTATATAACAAAGAAGAAACCATCTTTATTATGAAACAACAATTTTGTTCTGTGCAAGGTATTTACACAGAATTTACAAACAATGAATTTACAAACAATGAAATTAGATACATGACAAGGAGATTTCTTTTCCTTTCTTTTATTTCTGTGGGTAGAGGGCTGGCCTAGCATGCCAGAGACCCTGGGTCAATGCCCTGCACTGCCTAAAATGGGATGGTGGAAACACACAAGCCTGTAATCTCAGCCAGTCCAGAGGTGGAAGCTGGAGGATCAGAACTTCAAACTCATCCTCAGTTTCAGACAGTTTGAGTACCACTTGGGCTACATTAGACCCTTCTTCAAACAACAAACGAAGTTAGTTTCCTTAATGTCTAGTTATGTTTATTCCTAGATTTTTTTGAGGTTACTATGAATGGGAAGGTTTCCATGAATGCTTTCTGTGATTATTTGTTATTGGTATATAGAAAGGCTACTTATTTTTGCAGATTTATTTTGTAACCTACCACTTTGCTGAAAGCATTGATCATTTCTAAACGATCTGTATAATGAAAATTTTAAATCTTTAAAGAAAGAAAGAGATTGAGGAAGACACCAGGAGATGGGAAGACCTCCCATGCTTATGGATTGGTAGAATTAATATTGTGAAATTGACCATCATACCAAAAGCAATCTATAGATTCAATGAAATGCTAATCAAAATCTTCATGAAATTCTCCATAGAACTAGAGAAAACCATCATAAAATCTGTATGGAATCATAAAAGATACAGAATAGTCAAACCAATCTTGAGAAAAAAGAGCAACACTGGGGGGATTGCCATACCAGTTCTCAAACTATATTACAGAGCTATAGTCATAAAAACAGCTTGATACTGACACAAAACATACTTGTAGATCAATGGAACATAATAGAAGACCCAAACATGAGTGCATGCAGTTTCAGCCACCTGATATTTGACAAAGATGCCAAGAACACACAATGGAGGAAAGACAACATCTTCAGATTGGTGTTGGCAAAACTGGATTTCCATGTATAGAAGAATGAAATCAAACCCTTATGTTTCACCTTTTACAAAAGGCAACTCCAAATGGATCAAAGACATCAATATGAAACCTAAAACTCTAACGCTGATAGAAGAAAACATAGGCAGTACCCTCAAGACATAGGTATAGGGAAGGACTTTCTAAATCGGACATGAGTTGCTCAAGAGTTAAGGTCAACAATACACAAGCAAGACCTTATTAAACTAAAAAGCTTCTGTACAGCAAAAAGTGAAACAAAACAAACAAAAAACAAACCTAAGGAAATGAAGAGGAAGCTGACTAAGTGGGAGAAAATCTTTAGCAGCTATATATTCAACAAAGGACTGATATCCAGATTATACAAAGAACTCAAAAAAACAAAGAAAACCTGAAAATAAATGACTCAAAAGATGGACTAAGGACCTGAACAGAGAGTTCTCAAATGAAGAAATAAAAATGACTAAGAAACACTTTTAAATGTGTTCAGCATCCTTAGTAATTATGGAAATGCAAATTAAAACCACTTTAAGATATCATCCTACCCCAGTCTGACTGGCTCAAACACCAAATGTGGTGTTTATCCATGATGTGGATAAAGGGGAACACTCATTCACTGCTGTTAGGTTTGCAAACTTGTGAAATCACTATGGAAAACAGTGTAGAGAACCCTCAAAAAACTAAAAGTGGACCTACCATATGATCCAGTAATACCACTCTTTGGCATATGCCCAAAGGACTCATCCTACTATAGAGATACCTATACATCCATTTTTGATGCTCTTTTCACAATAGCTAAGAAATGGAAGCAACATAATCTCAACTGATGAATGGATAATGAAAATGTACATTTACAAAATGGAGTTCTACTTAGTTGTAAAAAAGATGAAATCATGAAGTTTACAGGTAAATGTATGGAACTATAAACTGTTACACTAAGTGAAGTAATACCCAGAAAAACAAGTGACCTATATTTTCCCTTGTTTGTGGATCTTAGTACCAAATCCTTATATATGAATATATATCGTGATATAACTGTAGGAGCCTGAAAAATGGAAAGGAACCATAAAGATAAAGGGGAAGAGAGAGGCCTGACAGAGGGGGATAGTGGGGATAGTAAGAAACAGATGTTACCAAGGGGAAAATAGGGAAAATGGGAGCATTCAATTAGGAAGGGAGGAGGGAAGGATTACAAGGAACCATGAGTGTAAAGGGGAAGACAAAGCTCAAGAGAGGGGGGAATAATAGGAGACAGGTATTATCAAGGAGGAAATGGGGATGTTTTAACTGGGGAAGGAGGAGGAAGATTAGACACGGAGAAACAAAGGAAAGAGAAATAAAGTTTAGGTGGGGTAAAAAAAACAGAAGAAAATGTGTTAGCTCAAAATGGTTTTGAAAAATACACATACAATATATGAATATGAGTGCATGTGTATATACCTGAAGGTTTTATAACAAGAAGCACAGTGCCAGACAAGAGAAACCACTCTCGAGTTTTTGGTCAGGACAGTCCAAGGGACTCCCAACATAATACATATTATTATCACAGACCTTGGTTAACTCCCAGAAGTTGAAGGTAAGACCGTATTTCTAGAGTACATACTTTTGACACAGGACTTGGAACAATGGAGCTGGAGCTGACTTGGAAGCCTCTTTGTCAAAGACTAGCTCTCTTAGTCCTAGAAGATACTGTGCAAGCTGCTAAGGGAGAAAATCAATCAGTGATCCAACCCCAGCTGTAAAGCCTAACAACCACAACAATGACTGGCACAACAAACAATAGCTGTATAATAGTGGCATTTTTATCTTGAGGGTAATCAACAGCTATTTAACTGGACTTAAGGCAACTCAGTGGGTGGGAAATCATGTGCAGCACTGATTTGGCTCTGTAAACATAGCCAAATACACATAGCTGGATAAGTCATAGATGCTAGAGAAAACTCTATCTCTGTCATATCTCTAGACAAATGTAGTTTCTTACTGTATGCTAAATGTGGGTCCTGATATTTACAGACAAGTATACCATTCACTCATCAAAGAAGCTTCATTTTGCAACAGATGGAGACTATTACAGCGTTCCATAACTCGTCAAATGCAGAGAATAAGTGTCTATGAGACACTTAGCCCTAAGTGACATATCTTCGATGGAACCTCTACACCTAAGTCGTATGTAGCATAGTGAAACAAGGGGGAGAGAGAATATTAATGCATTTCTCAACTCTCACTAGTGAAGCTTTCTCATGCAGTAGAGTGTGATACACACAGAAGGCCACTACTGGCCAAAGTGTAGAGAATAAGAGACTGCAGAGTGCATGTCCCTGGATAGGACTCCTATATTAAAACTCACACACCCATGGCTCAGGGACCATTGCGAGGGTAGGGGGGCAGAAAGTTTGGAAGAACCACGGTTGGTGCATGATCATCAGGAAACAGTCTGTCAGGCCTCTTGGAACTTGCTTATGTGAACTTAACAGCATTGGTGAAAACATGCATAAGACCTTTGCAAACTCAATCAAATAAAAAGCACCATCGAACTGAAGAAATGGGCATTAGGCCCCAACCCTAGCTGAGGAACTATTGGTGGCTGATTACTGCTAGATGACAGAGAGTTGATCCTCTTTAAGGGAATAGCTCTAGATAGGCTGACTAGACTCCAGTAGATGAACTTGCATAGAGGGACATCTGGGTACACAAATTTGACTCAGTAGGCCTTAATATATATGACAGAATGCATGAAACCTGGTGAGGACAGGTTATGGGGGAGTATGGCTAGGAGACGGGTTCTAAATATGATTAATATGTATATTAACTGCACAAAAATTCAATTAAAATATACATTGAGAAAAAAAAGTTAGTTTCTTTTCTTTTTGTGACCAGATCTCACAGTGTAGCTCAGGCTGGCCTGGAACTCTGTGCTCTGTATGTAGCCCTGGCTCACCTCAGATTTTCAGCAATCATCCTGCCTTAGCTTCCCAAATGCTGGGATTACAGGTATGAGGCACCATAATTAGCTAGCTGGGGAGATTTCAAAACCAAATGGTAAAAGCATGACTTGATTTCTTCCCACAGCTTATGGTAATAATGCAAGAAGAAAGAGATGACTTGAAGGCAGATTTATTAAGCAGAAAGGACATAGAACTTAAAAGTTTGGAAAATTCTCAGTGTAGTCATGTCATATAAAATGAGGAGATATATTCAGGAGATAATACCAAGGGATACTTGGATAAGGAAATCTGTATGGGTGTTGTGATGTTTAGTGTTTATTGTCAACTTGACAGGATCTAGAATCATCTAGGAGATGGGCCTCTCAGCATGCTTGTGGGAGGTGATTTCCTTAGTTATGTTAATTTTGTGGGAAGCATCTTAACTGTGGGCAGGACCACTCCTTGGGAATAGGGTCCTGGACTGTATACATGGAGAAGGGGTACTGAGCACTAGTATGCATGCACTCATTGTTTTGTTTCCTGACTGTTGTTGTGATATGATCACCTGCTTCCAGTTCTTTCTGCCTTCACTGCTCTACCATGATGGACTGTGCCCTTGAACTGTGATCCAAAGTAAACTCTTTTCCTTTAAATTATTTTTTTTCAGAGTATTTTATCACAGGAACAGGGAAAGAAAATATATTCAGTTACACAATCCCATCCCATATGACATTGAAACCCACAGTTTAAAAAGCTGGACAATAACTACCAAGACAAGCTTCATGGATTTCAAGGCTGAAGAATAATGCTATTCAGTGCTGTTAATGTAAAAATACCAACTATACTGGAAAGACATAGGAAATATTTTATTCTGAGCTAAACATGAGTGACCTATGCCAAGGAACATGGATGATATGAAGAAGGAACAAGAATGACATTTTCCACCATGGAAAGGTTTACATGAACTTTTGTGGTTGGTCACAGAAAAGAAAGTCATATGAAAGAGGAAGATAAACTGAGTTGGGGTAATTACAAGAGGGAGTAGGAGACAAATGGGTGGTGGAGATGAGAGGGGAAGAAAATCTTCTAATACAATCTTTGCTTGAAAGTGACATAATGATATCTATTGTATGCTGTTTTTTGGAAATAAAAATATATTTATAAAGAAAGAAAGTAAGTCATAAATAAACATGTTTAGATAATCATAGGTCAGTTCATCAAGTAGGTGTACTCCAGCAAAGGGTGGTAATCTGTAGGATATAGTTGATGTGTTTATCACATCCTTAAAGGGTGGCTGGAGGCTAGAGGTATGCCAAGCTTTGCACACATTCCAAGGGTTTTAAAATGGAAAAGTCATAGGATGTTAGGTTATTTACAGGGGTAGATAGTAAATTGCTATTAAAATTGATTAAAGAGTCAGACTTGGTGGTGCATTACTGTAATTCCACTATCTGGTAGGCAAGGAAGGAGGATCATGAGTTTGAGGGAAGCTTGGACTACATAGTAAGACCCTGACACAAACACCACCAAAACACTGCCCAGCAACAATAACAAAACTATCCATTGTAACCTGGTGAGCTCACCGGTTGGTATGGAATTAATGGGTGGGAGAGAGATGAGAGAGGGCGGTGGGTGAGGATAACAAGAACACATTGTATACATCCATAAAACTGTCAAGAAAAATTTAATTGATAAAAAATAAAGGATAAAGATGACTAAGTTTGGCTCTTGACCTACAATATTCCATGTTTATATTGGCATAAGGCTCTATTTAGCAAAAGTCAGAGTCTAAAGGATCTTTAACATAGATATAGCTTCTTCAGAGAACTTGAGTCCACACAACTATTCTCAAGTTAAACACAATATATGGAGAAAGATCATTCTAACAATGGAAATAATGGATTAGAAAAGAGCTCACTCTGTTGGTGGGAAGATTGGTTAGGAAGAAGAGATAATTCCAGGCATGGTGGTGTACACTTTTAATCCTAGCACTCTGGAGGCAGAGTCAGGTAGATGCCTCTGTGTTTGAGGCCAGCCTGGTCTACATAGCAAGCTCCAGGCCAGTGAGAGCAATGTAGTAAGACCCTGTCTCAACCACCTCCCCACACCAAAAAAAAAAAAAAAAAAAAAAAGAGGACGGTTACCAAAATGAGGTATTGAGAATGAAGAAAAATGGCTGAATCTGAGAAATGTTAAAGAGGTTAATTTGAGCTGGGTGTGGTGGTGCATGCCTTTAATCCCAGCACTTGGGAGGCAGAGGTAGGCAGATCTTTGTGAGTCTGAGGCCAGTCTGGTCTACATAGCAAGTTCCAGGCCATTTGGGGTTACCTGGAGACCTTGTGTCAAAAAGACATAAAGCAGGTTAAGTTGACATGTTTTTCTCTTGATTCATGAAGGAATCCTGAAGGAAATAGACTAGTCAGAAAAGCTCAAGATTTAGACATAGACAGCTAAATGGTTATTGCTCCCTCTATTGACATAGAGGATCAAGAAGTTTTTCAACTTTGAGAAGAATGAAGTTGGTAGAATTGCTGAGTTCAACCTGGAGGGTTGATTGAGATCCCCCATGAGGTATCCAAATATAGATATCCACAAGAGTTAGGTATATGGATTTGGTATTCAGAAGGTAAATTCTGGCTTAAAGTCACCAGCATCTAGAAAAGGACTTCCTAATACTCTTTGAGATATTGGAAGACTTGGAAGCCTATGGGCATTTTTTCAGAATGGTTTCAAATGGATAAAATGAAATGAATCAGATTACAAGTCATACTGAGCTATAATTATCGAATAGAGACTGATTTAGCAATATATGTAATTATTAATTTATTAAATAAACCTCATGGTGAATATAAATAACTGTTACAAGCTGAAATAATGATAAGCATCAATATTATTTTGATATATCTGCAACAATCATAATATATGAAAATATTTATAGTTTCTATTAATGACAAATTCACACATACTGGTTTCTTATATATTCATAATTGGGAGAAATACTAAATGTTCACTAGACATTACTAAATATAAAAAGTTACTTTTTCAGGCTGGGGAGATGGCTCTGAGTAAAGTGTTTGCCACATAAACAGAAAGACCCAACTTAGATCCCCAGTGCCCATGCAATGCAAAACCCTGGAATGGTGGCATGCACTTGTAATCCTAGTGCTGGGGAGACAGAGACAGGTGGCTCTCTGAGGTTCACTGGCCAGCCAGCCTAGTCTAATAGGTGAATTCCAGGCCAATGAGAGACCCAGTCTCAAGAAACAACTTGGGTAGGGTATGGTGACATACACTTTTAATCCCAGCACTCTGGAGACAGAGGCAGGCAGATTTCTGTGGGATTGAGGCCAGCCTGGTCTACATAGAGAGGGCCAACTAGGGCTACGAGGAGACTCTGTCCTCAACCCTCCAAAAAAAAAATCAAAGGAAAGAAAGTTGGATGGCACGTGAAGAAAGATGCCTGAGGTTGACCCCTGGGCCTCCACATACATTCATTCTCATTCTCTCTCTCTCTCTCTCTCTCTCTCTCTCTCTCTCTCTCTCCCATCATGTTTTCATCCACTTTTGTTTATCTCCCAATTCTATTCATGGATCTGTATCAGAACCCAATCTAAGTGCTAATTCTAGTTCATAAGCGTGGGCATGAGATGAGCAACCCAGAAAGAGAAGTAAAGATGGAAGAGTGTCCAAGACCCAATTCTGAGCAATTCTGGTGTTTGGAATTTGGGTAAAAGAGGCTGATCTAGCAAAGCAAATGGCAAAGTGCGAAACAGGTAGAGAAAAAGCAAGAAAGCATGGCATTGTAGAAACCAAGGATAGAGTTTCTCAAGGCAAGAGGAGCAGTCAACAACAATAAATAACTCCAGAACTACTGACAGAAATGAGAATGGAAACAAAAGTTTTAAAGGGCTTAATAATAAAAATGTCAGTAGTTCTCTAGGCAAAAGCAATGGTTCAGTGGAAAGGAGGCAGAGGCCAGATCTCAGTGGGTTGTAGAATAACTGTGATAAAAGTAAGATCAGCTGGTATAGCCAATCGGTCATGTGACTGCAAAGAATGGAAAGATAACATGGTTGCTAGATGGGGAAAGGGACTGTCTTAGTTGATTTGGGCTGCCATACCAAAGTACTGTTGTGGCCTTCTAAAGAGACATTTATAACTCAATTATGGAGGCTGGGAAGTTCAAAATCACAGAGATGTCAGATTTGGTTTCTGGTGGATTCCATCTTCTGATTCATTGACAGTGCTTTCTAGCTGTGTCCTGTGTTCGTGGAAGAGACTAACTGACTCTTTGTGTCCCATTGTAAGAGTGTACCTTCTTGACCATACCTACACCATGTTAAAGTTTAGGCTAACTCTAGTTTCTGAAATTATCAGGAAGTTGGCCCAGGGTATGGGAATGCCAGCTGGGCCCTGGTTGTCTTGGGAACACAACAGGTCAGAGCATCCTAGAGTGCTCCTGCTAACTGCTGATTTATGGCTTCTGTAGGTTATGCTTGGCTTGCTTCTGAAAAACAGTAATTGTTCCTAACAGACCCCTTTCTGGTTGGAAGACTTAGGGAAACTTTAAAAGATCATGTTTCTAGGATACAATTGGTCTACAACAACCCCCCCCCCCCGCCAGAGGGAACTTTGTGACCAATAAAGGCAAGGTAAATTATAAGATTGATAATGTCTGCTTATGAATGAGGAGGAAGGCATGCAGATGTACTATGGTTCGGGTGGAGTTTTGGATGGAAAATTGTATTTTCTTATGTATTTCCTTGATAATGTTTGCTCAAGCTTAATGCTCAATAATTAGCTTCTGTATTCTGCTTGCTTGCCTAGCAACATGATCAATATAAAAAGAGCCAGAGTGCTGAGGCTCAGTGCTACTCTTGGACCCTTTAGAAAAGAGTGTATCCTGGCCATAATAAATCTATCTTTCCTTCTCTAGACTCACCTGTCTGTCTGTCTGTTTGGGGCATTTGTGGATCACAGACTACAACACCATGTTATGAAGGTTCATGAGGACCACCTCTTAATTTAAAGATGTTGGGCATTAGGATTTCAATATATGAATTGGGGGTAGGATAAACATTTAGTTAGTTACAGGGACCCAGAGATGGTACTTTATAGGCTGGAGAAGACCAGCTCAATTACAAGTTTGTGGGAAAGCCAAATGTGATGGCTCAAGCCTATAAGCCCAATGCTTAAAAGGCAGGAGCAGGAGGATCACAAGTTCAACATCAGCCAGTGATAGGTAGGAAAGCTGTGTTTCAATAAAGAAACATTCAAGCTTATGGGAAAGAGTATGGGGGAAGATGCTGAAGGCACAAGAAAAAATAAGGAGATAAGCCAGGCTCCTTTTTAGAATTACTCCTTAAAGTAGGGTAAAGTAGGGTAAAGACAGATTTAAAACTAGGATCCAATCATGGTAGAGGAAGGAATGGAAATGAGTTAGAAGAATTTCTTTCATTTTTGTTTTTGTTTTTGTTTTGTTTTGCTTGAGACAGGGTCTCACTCTGTGGACCAGGCTGACCTCAAATTTAGAGAGATCTGCCTGCCTTTGCCTCTGCCTCTGCCTCTCAAGTTCTGGGATTAAAGGGGTGTGCTGTCATACCCAGAAACTTTCTTTTTTCAGTTATTTCGGAGATTTCCTGTCCCCAACTGTCAGTTGACCAGAGCTTTCTCAAGGTAGGACAACCAGATGGGGAGAGTCACACCAGAAGGCAGATGAGGAGAGGACCATCAGGGGAGTGATAACCCTTGGATAATGTCCGTTCAGGCAGAAAGTAGTGGACTCTGAGAAGACCAGTGATAGAATCTGCAGTGCTCAATATCATTTCCCCAAAAGAAAACAAGGTCTCAACCCTATTGCAGCTTAATCGTCTCAAGAACATTGTATACACCTACACTGAAGGAACAAAAGTGATTTGAAGAAAAATGAAAGCTCAATCAATGAACTATTTCAGATACACAAACTCCAGGGCAGAAAAAGGAGTAATACGAAAACCCGCCATGTTTTCCCCACTCCAAATTACTAATTCTGTAGTAATGAACCCCAATGAAAATGACCTGGAAGATCTTCCACACAAAGAATTCCAAAGATGATTGTAACTATGCTCAAACAATTGAGTGAAGATAGGAATATACTCTAAGAGAACAAAAACATAGAGCTGAATAAATGTGGAAGCCCACCCATGATATGAAAATAAAATTTAATAAAGAGATAGAATTCCTGAAGAAAAACCTAAATTGAAATAATGTTGGAAACGAAAAACTCAGTAAACCAAATAAAAACCTCAGTGGAAAACTCTAGATATTACCTGTTTAATTCTCCAATAAAAAGACATAGACTAGCAGATTAGAAAAGAAGATCCATCTTTTTACTGCTTTCAAGAAACAAAACTCACCATCAACAATAGGCACCACTTTAGAGTAAGAGGATGGAAATGGTTTTCCAAGCAAATGAAACTAAGAAGGCATAGGAATTGTAATATCTGATGAAAATAGACTTCACACCAAACCTGGTCAGAAAAGATAGTCATTTCATACTTATTAAAGAACAATCCACCAACAAGATACTATAACTCTAAACATATACACACCAAACACAGGTACACCCAGCTTCATAATGGACATACTACTAGATCTAAAATCACCGATTAACCCCAACGCAATGATTGTTGGTTATTTCAATACTCTACTCTCACCAATAGACAGGCCATCTGGACTAAACTAAACAGAGAAACATTGGACTTAAAAGACATCATAACTCAAACAAACCTGAATAACATGTACAGAACATGCAAGTAAATAATACACATTTTCAACAGCCCATGGAACTTTCTCCAAACTTGACCACATAGTAGGTTGCAAAGCAAGTCTCAACAAATACATGAAATTTGAAATAACATCCTGCGTTCTATCTGACCACAACAGAATCAAGCTAGATATCATCAGCAATCAAAACTATTGAAAGTACATAAAATCATGGAGGCTACTAAATAATACAATACTGAATGATAATTGGGTCAAGGAAGAAATCAAGAAGGGTAAATGAATAATTAAAAAAAGAGGTCATGAAGTTTCGAGGAAGATGAGCTTGAGGGACCCTGGGGGAGCTGAAAGGGGGAAGTAAGGGGTGGATATGATCAAGATACATTGTGTACATATTTGAAATTTTCAAATAATTAGTAAAAATAAGAATTAAACAAGAAAGAGTTGAAAAATGATGAAAGAATGTATCAAATGAGTACAAGATACAGTCTTTGAAATTATTCACTTGGGGCTATTAGAACAGAACAAAACAAAAATATCTGGTGGAAAAGAGAACCCACTTTTACCCTGAACTATAAATAAGCTTTTAACTGTCTAAAATTAAGAAAGTATTAGTTTTCTTTCTGAGTAAATTACTTTTTCTTTTGAATTAATTTTTTTACATTTATTTATTGTGTGTGTGTGTGTGTGTGTGTGTGTGTGTGTGTATAGCAAGAGCACATGCTATGAAGTTGGTGTGGAAATCAGAGGACAACTTTCAGAAGTCATTTCTCTCTGTTCACCATGTGTGTTCTAGGGATTGAACTCAGGTCTTCAGGCTTGGCAGCAAGTGCTATCTCTGCTGAGCCATCTTTAAAGCTCCCTATCCTGCTTTTACAAATAGAGGGGTGCCTAGAGAGTGAAACAATGTACCTCTCAAATATTTTAAAAATCATGTTTTCCTGGTAGTCAATAAATGAGACAAATATCTTAAAAGACATTCTTTCAGAAATAGCTTCCAACTTAATCAGAACACTAATATTTCATATTCACAAGGAATACTGAAACCACTTACTTTTTTATTTTAACATAGATTTATGTAATTTTTTCATTTTCATATTTGCAGGTTCACATGGATGGCTTTTAAAAATCTCTTTTTTCATACTTAGAAATTCTGGGATAAAATTTTGATTAAACTTGCACATAATATATTTTATTATTTTTTGGCTTCTTTCTTTTGACAGAGGGTCTGAATCTGTAGCCCAAGTTGGTTGGCCTGCAACTCACTATGTTGCCAGGCTGGCCTTGAACTCACAGTGATCCTTCTGTCTCAGCCTCTTGAGTGCTAGGATTACTGGCATGAGCTACCACATACTACATTTTAAAATTCATATTTCCTGTTATTATTGTTTCTAGGATTAGGTATAGATCTAGTGAGATGTATAGCTGTTGCATATAATTTAAGAGATGCTTCCAAACTGAATTATCCAAATAAACACTATTTTAATGCAATAGTGTATAAAAAATTGGTGCAAAAATACAGGAATATCAAACATTTATAGAAAAGATTTATTGTGTGTGTGTGTGTGTGTGTGTGTGTGTGTGTGTTTTCAGAAGCCAGAAGAGTGCATCAAATCCCCTGTAGCTAGAGTTACAGGCAGATGTGAGCTGCCTGGCATGGGTCCTGAGAACCTCTGGAAAAGCAGCAAACACTCTTAACCACTGAGTCATCTCTCCAGGACATTATCAAACATATCAAAGATGGATCTGAACCTGTACTTACTGGATGCTCCCTTACCCTAAACTCAGCTGTACATCCTTAGTCTGCTCAGCAACCCTTATCTTTGTTCATGTTAAAAAGTAAAAGGGCAGGGTTATTGGACTCAGCTAGATGCTTCTAAATAGGCCTGTGTCCCCAGACGCCTAAAAATCTTACTAGGTCATCTCTCCTAGAGCACAGCTCCTGGGCTACTATTGCATGATTCTCAGTGAATGCCTGCTGAGGATTTCTCTCCTTGGCCCTCCAGGGTTGAACACATATGGCTGTTCTAACTTGTCCCATTATATCTGATTGTCTTGTTCCCAGTGTCTGGCCAACACCTTTGCTCTGAAACTGATAAGCCTATGCTGGGAACTTCAACTTTGAGCTTACCAAGGTGAGACCTCATGGCTCTACTTCTTTACTGCCTTCCTTTGATCCTCAATTGACAGTGCAATATTATCTAGAATGAATTTTTTTCCCCTATGTTAGGTCTTTGTTGTTTCTTTGATGTGTGTGTGTGTGTGTGTGTGTGTGTGTGTGTGTGCGCGCGCACGCTGGGTTTTTTGTTTACTTCTTTTTTTGGAGACAAGTTCTTCTATGTAGTCCTGGCTTGTGTGGAACTTACTATGTACACCCATTGGTCTCCAACTTAAGGCAATTCTCTTGGTTCTGCCTCCCAAAGTGCTTGAAAGATCACAGACATACAGCTGTGAATGAAAGTGCCCAGAAAACTGTATCTTAGAATGGAATATTCTACAAAGGCTGATCGGCTGATTTGAACTTCAGTGATTGTGGAGAGTTTGGAATGTTGCAGATTCAGAGCCTGATTACCATTTGTCTTGGGCCATCTTTAGGCCCCTAGGTAGCTACTCCTTGCCCACCTTTGTTTCTCACTTATCCTGTGACTAACAAATAAAAATATTTTGGAATGTATTAATTTAGTAGACCACCAATTTCCACCAACCAAAATGTTGAGTGTCATCACATAGCATCAAAGGCCTATAGCTGAGATTTCTCTTTTGCTGTATCCACCTACTTAATGTTTCCACCAATGTATTTGTAAAGCATCTTGATTTATGATTGTTCTGTTAGTATAAAAACTTCATGAGGGACTGGAGAGATGGCTCAGCAGTTAAGAGCACTGACTGCTGTTGTAGAGGACCAGGGTTTGATTCCCAGCACCCACATGGCAGCTAACAACCATCTGTAACTCCAGTTCCAGGGAATCCAGTGCCCTCTTCTGACCTCTGCAAGCATTGCATGACATGGATGCACCTACTTACATGCAAGCAATACACTCAAACACATAAAATAAAAATAATAAACTATTTAAAAATAGCTTTCATGAAATTGTTACCATATTGGAACATGGAATTTGGGGTAGCCTGAATCTGTGTTCCAGAGCCACAGTCACTCATATTTGGCTCTAGAATAAACTATCTCTTATCCCTTTTGAGGTGAAAGTTATGCTTTTGCATCAACACAGAACCACTCCTGGCTGACAGAGTTTGTTTGATACAGGGTCTTATTATGTACTGCAAGTTGATTTTGAACACACTATGTAGTTCTGGATAGTCTCTAACTTGCAATCCTTCTGCTTCAGCTTCCTGAGTGCTGAGATCATAAGAGTGAGCCACCACACCTGGATTATAAAAGAATCCTATATAGATGTTTAAAAGGAGAAATATAACTGACTTTAGTCATTCCACCATCTTATTCTGTCTAAGGTATCGACTCTGTAGACTAGGCTTGCCTCAAAGTCATCAAGATCCACTGCCTCTGCCTCTGCCTCTGGAGTGCTGGGATTAAAGGTGTGTACCACCACACCCAGGTTTAACTTCTTTTTATGAGCTTTTACATATACTACAAAGCTTGGGTCTGGAGCCAGACTTCAATGAGATCCTGGCTCCTTGATTTATCACTGGGTGACCCTTGGCTAGTTAATGTTTCTGTGCTTTAGGTTTCTCATCTTTCAAACTGGAAAAATAATAGAAGCTTTTAAATGGAGACACAAGATTAAGCTAAATAATGCATACTTGGCACTTAGCACAGTATCCATCACATACAAAATGACAAATGTTAGTATGGGGGATGAGGATATGAGTCAGAGGCATAGCACTTGACTAGTATTCATGAGACCATGAATTTGTTTCTCAGTACCACACAAAAAGTGTTAACTATTGTTACTGGATGTAATGCTTATCTTTAGAAAATCAGTGACACCCTCCAGAGTATCTAGAGCCATCACCTTGGGGAAGAGAATAGGGTGGTGGGGTGAGTAAATAGGACAGTCGTATTTGATTTTCAAATGTCTATATCTGTATTTCATATGAAAATACAACTGACAGATAATACCTATGACAATAAAAGCAGAGATCAGGGATTGAGAGAAATTTGATGATGAGAGGCCGGAGAAGACAGTAGAAGAGTCCAAGAAATAAAGTGAGTGGCTGATGATCAAATCTAATATTCACCTTTATGAAACAAAAAGTAAAGGTATAGGCATCCATAAATGCATAGCCCCATATGACATTCAGTGCAAGACAAAACAGATACAAAATCATTAAGATACCAGAGGACATAAACAACATAATCAATGAAGTGATTATCTATTTATATAAGACCTTATGCCCCCCTTTTCATGGTAATGATGAGTTATTTTATCTGCTTGGAACAGGAAATTATTATTAATTACTTTTTAAATATATTTTATTGAATTGTTGGGTATTTCATATACATCATGTTTTTAAATGTATGAGTGCATTGCCTGCAAGTAATAAGTGCACCCATGTCGTGCAATGCCCGAGGAGGTCAGAAGAGGGTGTTGGATTCCCCTGGAACTGGATTAAAGATGGTTGTTAGCCACCTTATGGGTTCTCTGCAAGAGTAGTCAGGGCTCTTAACTACTGAGCCATTTCTCCAGCCCCATACTCAACATTTTAATCCTCTTTATGCCCCCTTTCCCATCAGGACCCTCCCATAGCCCCCACTGGGTTTCATACATTTTGTCATTTATGATAAAGCCTATAGAGTCAAGTTAGTGCCCCCTTACATCCTTCAGTGCAAGTTCATCCACTGGAGTCTAGTCAGGAAATTATTATTCTGAAAAACGCTTCTTCTTATCCCAATCAAGTAGGCCTGAAAAGACCTAGCAATCACAGTGTACTCCCTGGCCACAAGGGTGGGCAGGTGACTCCCACTAGGCTAGTAATAGTTGTTTCCTATTTCTGGTCATAGCGATTGGTCCATCGTTGAGTGTGTGACTCAGGACAGAGCAATCAGAGGTCTTCCCCCAGGATTTTCAGTCCATCTAGGCTAAGAAGTTCCTCTACCACCAGTGGTACTAAATCTAGGAAGATTGTAAATCCAAAGTTGCCTGTGGGGTGGAATGGTCTCTATTCTCAGGAATAAGCTAATTTATAAGAAAATGGACTTTTTTTGTCTTTTTTTTTTTTTTTTGAGACAGGGTCTCCCAGTAGCCCCAGCCAGCCTGGAACTCACTATGTAGACCAGGCTGGCTTCAAATTTACGGAGATCCGCCTGCCTCTGCCTCTCCAGTGCTGGGATTAAAGGCCCAGCAGAAAATTGACATTAAAAAAAATAGCTAAAAGTCAGAGAGGTTCTCAAGAGAGTCATAGTTCCTGCTGTTTCTGTAGCCATGTGTATTGCTGTCTCTTTGGTGATTTCATTAAATGTATCAACATATCCCCTCTTTTGTCTCAGTGGTTGTAACTGAGTTTCCGTCCTTCACAATCCTGTCTAATAAAAATTGGTGCTGTGTGTATGCAAACAACTGTGTGATGTCACGGGATTTCCTGAGTCACAAATTCATGTCACTGGATCAAGACTGCCATGCACAGGGCATTGTGCTGAGGGAAGCTGAGGTTGAGGGAGGCTGAGGCTAAGGGGAGCCTGAGGATGAGGATGAGGGAGACTGAGTTGGAGGCCGAAGTTTATTGGAATTTCAAATATTCCCAGCAGTTACTAGCATACTTCTCATCAAAAGCTTGGACATTACTGATGAGATGGGCATTGACAACCTCTTCCCCTTTTTTGAGACAAGGGCTCGTGTAATTCAGGTTGTCCTCGTGCTTGATATGTAGCTGAGGATGACCTTAAACTGATTCTCTTGTCTCTACTTCCTGACAGCTGGGATTATAGGCTAGACAGTTTCCCCTCCTTGTAACTCAGTGCTTAGCCAGCAAGATTTCCCTGCCAGTGTAAAGATGTATTTGTGCAAAGGAGCATTTGTTCTTTCCTTTTTCTTTCATTTTTAATTTTTACATTTTATTTTATTTTTTAAGTGTTTTTATTGAGTTTTCGTGAATTTCATATTATAGATCTTAATCAAATTTAGATCCTCTCCATCCACACCCCCATAGCCCCCACTAGATTTTGTGTATTTTATCATATATGTTAAGTCCTATGCCATCAAGTGTTTTCACCCATGTGTCCCTTAGTGCAAGTTCATCCAATGGAGTCCAGTCAGCCTATTTAGAAACTCCCTTAAAGAAGATCTACTCTCTCTCACTCAGCAGTAATCAGTTGCCAATAGTTATTCAGCTAGAGGTGTGGCTTGACAGTGGCGGACCTAGGAGGTGGTGAAAATAAACTAGGATTATTAACTAAAAATAAAAAATAAAATAAAATCTTGCCAGAGTGTGGTGGTGCACACGTTCGATCCTAGCACTCTAGAGACAGAGGCAGGCAGATCTGTTTTGCACAGCAAGCTCCAGGCTAGCTGGGGCTACAGGGAGACCCTATCTCAATAAAGCACACCCAAATAAATAAATATAATTTCATTAGGAAATTATGTATGAAGGCATATAAAAATATATGTATATAAAACTAAGGAAGTAATAAAATGAATATTTGTGAGCCCTCCAACCAATTTATGAACACCACCAATGCCATGGAGTCTCCTTGTGTACTCCTGACCCTATACTCCCTTCTCCCTAGCCTGAGATAGCTGCTTTCTCCAGATCTCCTAATTTGCTTTTCCATTCTTTCACTTTTCTTTCTTTCCTTTTTCTTCCTTTCTTCCTTCCTTTCTTTCTCCTTCCTTCCTTCCTTCCTTCCTTCCTCCCTCTTTCTCTCTTTCTTTCTTTCTTTCTTTCTTTCTTTCTTTCTTTCTTTCTTTCTTTCTTTCTTTCTTTCTTTCTTTCTTTCTTTCTTCTCTTTCCCTCCCTCCCTCCTCTCCTTCCTTTCTCCTTTGTGTCCTTTCAGCAGGGTTTCATGTAGCCTAAGCTGGCCTTGTATTTGTCATCTTTCTTCCTCCACCCCCTGAGGGCTGGGATTACAAGTATGGTCTATGATACCTGGCTCATTCCTTTTTCATTAAGGGTTTGTCTCTGAGGCAGGTGTCTCTAGTTTTCCTTGATCCTGAAAAAATGTAAGCATAGAGGGCTAGAGGTGTAGCAGTTGGAAGAGCACTTGGTTACCACGTGCAAAGCCTGAGGCTCTATCCCTAGCACAAAAGAAGGAAAATGGAAGATGCTTTTCTGTCTCTCCTGTAACTTACTTTAATCACTTAAAATTATTTTTGAGTTTCATCCATGTTGCGCACACACATGTATGTGTGTATGATGTGTGGTGTGTTATACTTCTTTCTTCACTGATGTACAGGATTCTATTACAGGAATATACCTGAATACAGTCACCGTTTCTCCTGTTGGTGTATCATCGTTTTTAGCTTTCTGCTGCTATGTGCAGTGCTGCTTAATGTCCATGTGTATGACTTGTGGTGTATGTGTACACGTTTCTCTAGAGAATTCTCCTGGAAGACAGTGACTATGTTAGAAAGAGTGCAAATGTTCCACTTTTTATAAAAGAAGCTAATATCCTTCTCCAAAGAGGTTGTGCCCACTTCTACTCCTGCCGAGGATGTAAATTTCCCCTGCTTCCCATTCTTGAGGCATTTAAAGCTGCCAGCACTTTACACATTGGCCAAACTAGTGGGTTTAAAATGGAAAGGCCATTGCAGTCTTTTAGGAGTTTTTCAGATTTATGTTTTCAAATTCAGTGATATTAAGTCACATCCTTTGAACAGGCTGAGGGGGAGAAATCCAGGTGGGAGAAACCAGTAGGAAAAGAGTTCTGAGTCAGGTCAGAGATTAGTGCATGTGTGAAACAGAAGCAAAGCCAGCATGGTTGGGCACAGCGAGCTGATTCTGCTTCGGTCTTCTCATCTCTGTCTGCCGTTATCTCACCTGACTTGACCCACGGCACTTACCAGACGTCGATTGCTACTCCTGACCTCTTCTGACCAGCCCTCAATTCTTGCACCATATAATATGGTGAAATCTTATAGTTTCAACCAAACTGATTGTAACTGGGTCTTGTGCCTTTTATCTTTTATCAGGTGGTTGTCACATTTGGATGAACTTCCAGAAGGTTATTTCAGGCATCTTTCTTCCCATTCTATTATGGGTCCACTGTCAATTCCTCTTTGATCATCAAACAACTTTAAAATTTCCTTTTGGAATGCCTGTGAGCTCTATTATAGACTTCTGACAGATGTGTGAGAATGAACTTTAGGAATTTATTTTAGAACTGAAAAAACAACTCAGTTGACCTAGAATAAGGACGAGTCTAGTTAACAGCTGTGAATTACAATTATCTTTATTATTTGGTAGACTCAGGTACTGACTAAGTGAATCTGATGTTCTAACTCAGGTTTTCCTCGTGGGCTTACAATATGCAGACACTAAAAACAAAGTTCCCAAATGAGAATTTTAAAACTTTAGCTTACAAAGTAGATTTCCTTATGGCATTTTCATACATACTTAGCCTTGGTTGACCCTCCTCCTCTCCCCTATCTCCCTGTCCCCATCCCTTCTTAAGCCATTCCAACCCAATGTTCTCCCTTCCATTTTCACATTAACTATGCTCTATTATTCCTCCCCCCCCCCAGTTGAAGCGTCTTCTGTTACCTTTTCAGGGGTCCCTTTCAGGTTTCCTGTCTTCTATACACATTTGCTCTTACATAACTGCATATATATATATAGAAATTAGGATCTATGATTTGCATGTGAAAGAGAACATACAATATTTGCCTTTCTGAGTCTGGGTTTAAACATTGATGAAGTAAGTAAAGCTTGCCTTTAGCTATCTATGGTAGGTGGATTCTGAGGATGGCTCCCAATGAATTTGCTCTTTGTGGTTTTGTGCAATCCCTGCCTTCACTAGACACAGACTGACATGTGTTTGGTATTAATTGATAGAATGCTATAGAAGAAATGCTGTATCAGTGCCAGTTCTACTCTTTAAGATGACTGGAAGTTTCTTCTTTCTGTCCCTCCAAATAAGATTTAGCTAGTTGGAGAATAAAATTACATCTTTACTGAATATGGACAGACTTTTTTTCTTGTCATTATTCACCAAACAATGGGAGTATAATAATTACGTACACAGGATTGCACAAA
>NW_008358534.1:3732142-3734613 GCF_000622305.1 Nannospalax galili | reverse complement strand
TATATATATAATTTTGTGTAAGGGACTTGAGCATCTAAAGATTTTGGTTTCAATGGTGGTCCTAGAAGTGATTCCCTATACATACTGAGGGACCACTCTATTCATTTTTAGGAATCCTGTAAAATGTCTTTCTGTAGAGATAGCCTGAGAGGTCATGTGGACAGGAGAGGACATGAAAGACATGGAGAGACTGAACTGTTTATCTGTACCAGTGTCCTAGTCAAGTCTCCAGATGAGGACATTCCTAGTTATCATGTGACCATAATTGCATGAGCACCCCGTTGGAGACCAGTAGGTCTTTACAGTTGAGTTCAATAAACCCACAGAACTGTGACAGTTATAGAATAGTGATTGGTTTAGGGCACAGTTTTAGGGTAGTTTGTTATGTGATAGTAGAGAACCAAAATGAAAATGGTGGCCTATGCTTACATGGTGGCACATACTTGCAATTCCAGTTCTGGGAGGCTGAGGCAGGAGGATGATGAGTTCAAGACCAAGTTGATTACACAGCAAGACTTTGTCACAAAACAAAGCAAGATAAACAAAACAAAATGCCAGGTGTGGGGACTCATGCTTGAAATCCTAACACTTTGGAGCCTGAGACAGGAGGTCATCCAGAGTTTGAGGCCAGCCTGGCCTACATAGAGAGTTTAAAGTCAGAATAAGCTACATAATGAGACCCTGTCTCTTAAAACAAAACAACCCAAAAAGAAAAAAAGGAAGAAACAAATAAATGGGTATGGCAAACTGAGTGTTGTCTTACCAAAAATATCTAAAAGCAGTGGTATTAGGCAAAAGCTTGAATGGCCTTGTAGAAACTGTTAGAAAAGGCTAAAAAGGACATGTTTTGTGAGCTCTTTTCTACCATGTAAGAAGTCTAAATATAAGCTGGTTGTGGTGGCACATCCTTTAATTCCAGCATTTGGGAAGCAGAGGCAGGTCTCTGTGAGATTGCAGCCAGCCTGGTCTACATAGTGTTTCTCTCTCTCTCTCTCTCTCTCTCTCTCTCTCTCTCTCTCTCTGAAACTGTTTAACCCCATAAGAAATTTTGACATCAAGAGACTATAGGAAGAATTTTTTTAAAAAACCTTCCCTTTCTAAAAATTCTTGAGAAAAATTTAAAAGAAAAGGTGAGTCAAGTCATAAAGTTAAAATATCCTGCATTGCTGTGGTCTGTGAGGAATGTGTTCTGTAGAGTTTATTCTTGTAACAACAACAAATACTCAAGAGCAGTAACAAAAACTCTGAGTCCATCTTTCATTCTTCAGAAAGGCTCAGCCTTCTCACCATCCTACCTAGGCCACCAGATGACTCTAGCCCAGTTGCTATCATGTAATCAAATGACAAGTACATGAGATATTCCAAATAAAATCAGCTTAGGGATTGTTCAACTGAGACAAGTTCAGTCACGGAACAAGGCAAGACAATAAAATGGTTGCTATTTTAAGTCATTAAAATTTGTTCAATGCTTGTTTTGTAGAACAGATAAACAAAAACATCTCTCTGGTGTCTGTTGTTCATGGTTCATCAGCTTCTGTAGACAGAATGGCCTCATGCTGTCCTGTTCATATCCAGGAACCATGGGTATAGGGTTCAGTCAGAATCTACCTTCCCCTTGGCTATGCTGCAGATGGTCATTGAAGTCTTGACTTTGTAATCAGATGGCCCTCAGGTCAAATTCCTGCTCTTTTGCTTGTTAGTTATATAAACTTTGGTAGGTTCATTTAAGCATTTGAGGCTTTAATTTATTAATCTGTCAAACTGGACAGGGGTACTTATCTTCTTCCAAAGCGTGTTAATGGGTATAAACATCTTTAATATTTCAAAGCTATGGAAAATATTATAGAATGCAAAATTGAGCAAAACTGCCACTATCTTCATAATATCAGCTGTGACTGCATACAGCAGTCCAGCCTGTGGACTGTTGACAGGCCCTCAGAAAAGGAGGGGGTGAATGCAGTCATCAGATCCTCACTTGACATTCCAGCCACTCCTCCCAGCCATTTGTATGCAATTCTGCCCTAATTGCATGTGACATAGGGGGCTCTCAGGAGCTGTTGGGGAAGGTGAAGAGAAGGGGATCCATCTATGTGGCTATGGGAAAGCCACATTCATGCTGAGTGAAGACTGAGATGCACTTGCTTTTGGATCACCCATGCTCCTTCCTGTATTCAAACTTACCCATATAAGTAAGCTTAATAAACTCACTGGTTGCAAAATTTAGTTGGGGAAGGTGAAGAGAAGGGGATCCATCTATGTGGCTATGGGAAAGCCATATTCATGCTGAGTGAAGACTGAGACGCACTTGCTTTTGGATCACCCATGCTCCTTCCTGTATTCAAACTTGCCCATATAAGTAAGCTTAATAAACTCACTGGTTGCAAAATTTGAACATTGTTGGAATCCTACTTTGGTTTGTTGCTGTAGCCTTCTGAGTAAGGAGTAGACGCTGTTTGTTTACACCCCCCAAG
>NW_008358534.1:3718494-3732098 GCF_000622305.1 Nannospalax galili | reverse complement strand
ATCACTCTTCTCTTGGGTTACTGTTCTAAATCTGTCCTCCTGCAATATTTGGCCAGTGCGCCCTAGTCCCAGTGTCCTTTACGAAGCTGCTTCATGCTCAGTTCTAAAGCAATACCTTGAAATTCTTTCAACCTGTGTGAACAACCTGTGTTCACTTATCACTAGTGGAGAATTTTTTTTTTTTAGATATCTGTCAAACATTAAGGAATTCCCTGATTTAAACTTTGTTCTGAGATAAAGCCAGCTCCTCAAATGGACCTCCAAAGCCAATTCTAAGGCTGAGGAATTCGTGTGTAAGTGTAAAAGTGCACAGTGGGACTTGAAGGTGTGGTTCTGTGGTGAAGCTCACTTAGCTTGCGGAAGGGATCCTCCCCTAATACACACGCTACAGTTATTTTCTCATGCGAAATAATCTATAAAATAGCAGGCAAAATATTAGAAACAGCAATCTCAAGGTTACCATCAGTAAATAAAGGACAGTGATCCTGGGAGATAGTAAATAAACAAGGTGAATATTTTTAAAATATTTTATTTATTATGTTTATTTTATGTATATGAGTGTGTTGCCTGCATGTATGCAAGTGTACCCATGTCATGCAATGACACCGGAGGTCAGAAGAGGGTGCCAGATTCCCTTGGAACTGGAGTCACAGATGGTTGTTAGCCACATTGTGGGTGCTAGGACTCAAACCTGGGTCCCCTGTAAGAGCGGGCAGTGCTCTTAACTGCCAAGCCAGTTCGCCAGGCCCAACAAGGTGAATATGAGAGCATCTTAGCTATCTATTTTGGGAGAGTTTGAAGGCACAGCACATGAACCCAAATGAGACCAGAAGATTTTAGGTAGGTTTATAATTCATATAATCTGACATATGGTTAAAAAGATCAAGGACAAGGGAGGAGAAATGAAGGTTTACTATTGTATGGTTCTTATATGTAAAATAGCATAATAACAATGTAGGTAGATTCTGATGAGATGAAGTTGTATCCAATAATCTCAACTAATTGCTGGACTTGGTGGTACATGGCTTTAATCCTAGTACTTACTAGGTAGAGGCAGAGGCAGAGGCAGAGGCAGAGGCAGGTTGATGTCTATGGGTTTGAGACTGGCCTGGTCTTCAGAGTAATTTCCAGATATGCCAGGATGACACAGTGAGACCCTGTCTCAAAAAAAGTGCAACTAGTGTCTGGAGAGATGGTTCAGTGGTTAGACAGCACTGGCTGCTCTTGCAGAGGACCCAGGTTCAGTTCCTAACACCCACATGGCAACTAACAACCATCCATAACTCCAGTTCTAGGGCATCCAACACCCTCTTGTGACCTCCACAGGCATTGCAGGACATCGGTGCACTTACATACATGCCGGCAAATACTCATACACATTAAAAATAATAAAGTTTATAAAGCTCAACTAATCAAGAAAACAGAGACATAGCTAAAAAGTTAGTAGAGGAAATAATTCAAATCATAAATGAATACTCAAAAATAAGGAAAAATGATAAATTTGGAAAGAAAACAAAACAGGAATAACTAATAATGACTTGGAAGGCTGAATTAAGAGGGTTGCTGCAAGTTCCAGGCCAGGCTAGGCTACCTTGTTAGTTCCAGGCAAGCCTGGGCTATAGCATGTGACTCTGTCTTAAAAGGCCAAAACAGAAACACTAAATGACAAAATTTTAAGACACTGAAGAAAGAAATTGAAGAAGATACAAGACAGAAAGACCGCCCATCCTCATGGATTAGAAGGACTAATAATAGGAAAATGGCCATCCTACCAAAAGGAGTCTACAAATTCAAAACAATTCCCATGAACATGACAACACAGTTCTTAGCAGAAATTGAAAAAAATAGTCTCAAATTTCATATAGAACAAGAAAATCCAGGATATCCGAAACCATCCTAAATAATAAAAGAAGAGCTGGAGGTACCACCAATTCCTGATTTCAAATTAAATTGCAGAGCTTTAGTACTAGAAACAGTTTGGTACCAGCATGCAAGCAGACACATTGATGAATATAATAGAACTGAGGACCCAGATTATTTTTTCATTACAACATCATTGACATATTCAATAACAATTTCCAGAGCTAAGATGCATCTCTTTCAAAAATTTTAGGCTTACAGTTGAATTATTACAGTTATACAATATTGTACTCAGTATAAGACATAAAATTCAATGAAGTTTTAACCTTTAAGAAGGATCTCCATTTCATTATTAAAATACACCGTTTCATCCAGAAAAATTCATTTTTAATGCAATTAACACTTAGACGTTTACACATGAGCTTCTAATCTCTAAATATCTGATTATTACTAGTCACAGTTGGTTACTTTCTGAGATCCTTGGCACCTGAGCTATCCAGCACAATCATTATTTTTTTTAAAATTTTTATAACTACATGATTAGAGGAAGCATTTCACTATAGATTTAACATATTCAGTAACATACTCCAGAGCGAGAGTACATCTCTTTCACAAGTGGGTGCAAGTTTCTAGGTTCAGAGTTGAATTAATAGAGTTATATATTATTGAACTCAGTTTAAGCCCTGTAAGACATAACATTGGATGAGTTTTTAACCTTTAAAAAAGATCTCCATTTCATTTTAAAATATACTGTTTCTTACAGAAAGACCCATTATTTTTGCTACTAACACTGAGATGTTGGCACATGCATCTCTAATCTGTTTGCATCTGATTGTTACTAGTCATAATCGGTTGCACTCGGATCCTTGGAGGACCCAGACTTTAATTCATCTACTTACAGCCACCTGATTTTTAACAAAAGGACCAAAAGAACACATGGGAGAAAAGACAGCATTTTCAACAGATGGTGCTGGTCAAACTGGATAGGTATATGTAAGAAGAGTAAAACTAATCCTTATCTCTCACCCTATATAAAACTCAACTCCTAATGGATCAAGGACCTAAACATAAGTCCTGATAACTTGAATCTGATAGAGGAGAAAGTAGGAAATACACTGAAATTTATAGGAACAGGAAAGGACTTTCTGAATAAGACCCTAATAGTGTAGGCATTAAGACCAACATTTTGCAAGTGGTAGAGTATGAAACTGAAAAGCTTCCCTACAGCAAAGGACACAATAATTTGAAGGAAGAGACAGAGTGTACAGTAGAAGAAAATCATTACCAGCTGTGAATTTGACAGAGATTAGTGTTTAGAATGTACTAAGAGCAAACAAAACAAAACAAAACAACAACAACAAAACACTAAACACCAAGAAGTCAAACAACCCAAAAGAGGAAATGTAAATGGTTGAGAAATATTTTAAAGAAATTTTCACCATCTTTGGCCAGCAGGAAATGCAATTAAAACTACTTTGAGATTTTATCTTACTACATTCAGAATGGCTACGATGCAAAAAACAATGACAAATACTGGTGAAGATGTGGGGAAAGGGAAAACTTATTCACTCCTGGTACTCATACAAACTAGTGCATCCACTATGGAAATCAGGGCAGAGGTTCCTCAAAAAAAAAAAAACAAAACATCTACTACATTATCCAGCTCTACTACTCTTGGGGATATACCCAAAAGGACTTTATATCCTACTATAGAGTTACCTGCTTATCCATATTCATCGCTGCTCTAGTCACAATACTCAGAAAATGGAAACAACCCAGGTGTCCATAAACTGATGAATGGATAATGAAAATATGGTATATTTGCACAATGAAGTATCAGCAGTTATGAAAAATGAAATTATGAAATTCACAGGTAATGGATGGAACTGTAAATAATCATCCTAAGTGAGATAAACCATACCCAGAAAGATAAACATTTCATGTTTTCTCTCATATGTGGATGCTAGCTTTGAATCAGGTATATGTGTTTCAATTAGAAACACCTATATCCATACATGCTAGGAAGCTAATTAGAGGCCATTGTGGTGCACTTCATGGGAGGGAAGATAGAATACAGTGATACAAAGGGAGATAGGGGAATAATGCAATATGAAGGAGGGAGTATGGGGAGGGATAAATAAAAATGAATGCCTTTTGATAAGGTCATATGGAAACATTACTGTAGAAGCTTCTTATAATATATATGTACATATAAATATATACATATAAATAAATAAGGAGTTTAAATGATGTTACCCTGAGTAGTGTGAGGAAAATGCTCTACCAGACACCACAGGCTATCAAATAAGAGGACTCATATACTCTCAAACAATACTGGCTATTGCCATTCATCTTAGTTGCCCTCCAGAACTCAATGGTAAGGCCCTATTACTGAAGACACTACATATGTGAGTCATAGAAACCAAGCTGGTACTGACCTGGAAGCTTCATCACTACTAGCTAGGTTTCATAGTACTACAAAGTGCTATGCATGTTACTGGTAGAGAAAAGTAATCATCACCCTCACCCTGTGAGCTATAATAATAACTGATCTGGCAAGATATGCCCACTGGTGCAATAGTGGCACCAATGTCATGGAAGTAACCAACCACTTCTAATTAAATGGTAAGGCCTACTTCACAAAAGGTAGTCTATACCTGACAGTGTTATTTTCAAAAATCTGTAGCTAGACTGGTCACGTGCCATAGGGGAGAACCTACTACTATTATTCTGCTAAATGGGCATAATATTAAAGTGACTCCTTATAACTTCTTGTTATACACATAGATTAGTGAATCTCTCAACTCTAACCAGATAAACTGCTTCTTGCAACAGATGGTGACCAACAAAGAGACACACACTGGTTTCTGTGCAGAGAATAAGAGCCTCCTTAGTGCTCAGCCCTAAATGGGACATCTACATAACACCCTCTTCTTCCAAGGCTCAGGGATCATTGCAGAAGAGGGGCGCAAAGATTCTAAGAGCCGGAAGTGGTAGATGAATGTAAGAAACTTTTCCAGACACAATAGGGCAGTTTCACATATCAACCCCCAATGCTTGTGAAAGCAAATATAAGCCCTGCACAAGCCCCAGTGTGGATGGGGGTGGTGGGTAAGAGGCCCCAACCCTAACTGAGGAACTATTAGCAATTGTTAGCTGCTTGAAGAGGGAGAGTCAGTTTTCTTTAAGGATGTGACATTGCATAGGTTAGCCAGGCTCCAGGGGATAGACCCACATTCAAGGACATTTGAGGAATGTAAATTAGACTCAATAGTTCTTGAAAATAATGGAGAATATCAAATGATGGGGGTAGGTAGGTGGGAGTGAATCTGAGAGGAGATGGGGAAGGGTGTGTGACTCTGACCAAAATACATTATATGAAATTCTCAAAGTATCAACAAAAGTATTATTTAAAATTGTATGAGGTAAAAATGTAGAGATGGGAAGGAGTAATAGCAATTATAGTCAGAAATTGCAATGTTTCTCTCTCAATTGTAATAATGAACAGGTGGAAATTGGAAGGGTTATAGAAAGTTTTACAGTGTCAACCAACTTGAGCAAACTGGAATGTCTAGAAGACTCTTATCCAACAAGATTAAGATACTGATTTTAAAATGTTCATAGAACATTTACCTACATAGATCACACAGTTAGAAAGTAAGTCTCAACAATTAAAATAATTCAAACCATACATATTTGACAAAAATGAAATGAATTAATAAATTAAGGCCAGACGTGCTTGCAATCCTAGTACTAGGGTGACTGAGGCAGGATGATTGTGAGTTCAAGGCCAGGTTGAGCAACACACTGAGATCATATCACAAAGTCAAACAAAAAGAAATCCATAACAAAAATAGTTTCTTGAAAATCTTCTACCTATATGGAGATTAAATAGCACATGGGACAAAAAATATATTAGAAGAGAGTTTTTAAAATATTTTTAAATAGGTAAAAATGAAAACAGTCTATCCGAATTTGTAGACCAAATCTAGAGCAGTGGTTCAGGGAAACTGATAACATTACATGCCTGTTAGTAAGGTAAAATGTCATGAAAGACCCCAGAACACACTATAAGAAACCAGAAAAAAGGAAGCAAGACAAGTTTAATATGACTATATTTGAAAACTAGGACACATATTTCCAAGAGTCTACTAATTGTGACATGTAAAAATGTCGACAAGTTATTTGGTGTCTAATCCGTAGTTTTTTAGTTTTTTTTTTTTTCTCTCTCTCAGAAATGGTATGATTGAGGGCTGGAGAGATGGCTCAGTGGTTAAGAGTACTGGCTACTCTTCCAGAGGACCCGGGTTCAGTTCCCAGCACCCACTTGGCCGCTAACAACTGTCTATAACTCCAGTTCCAGGTGAATCTGATGTCCTCTTCTGCTATCCATGGGCGTTGCATGGCACAGATGCACTTACACACATGTAGGCAATATACTTACACACATAAAAAAATAAAAACAGGGGCTGGAGAGACGGCTCAGCAGTTAAGAGCACTGACTGCTCTTGCAGAGGACCCAGGTTCAATTCCCAGCACCCAAATGGTGGCTACAAACTGTCCTTAACTCCAGTTCAAGGGGCATCCGAAGCCTTCTTCTGACCTCTGTGGCATTGCACGACATGGGTGCACTCACATACATGCAGGAAATATACTCATACACAAAATAAAAATAATAAATAAAATGGTAGGATTGTTGAAAGGAGTAAATGTAAAGGAGCTTCTTAGCTGCTGCCATTATTAGTATTACTAGTATTATTATTAACTGGAATTCAGACTTGCAGAGTTCATGAAGATCTGATTAGAATAAGAAACAAAGTGTTCTCCTTTCAGCAACTTTAGATGCCAGTTGATTTGGAAAAATGCTTTTTAAGAATTATTTTATTTATTATTTTTACTTTTTGTGTATGAGTGTATTGCCTGCAGGTATGTAAGTGCACTCATGTCATGCAGTGCCCACAGAGATCAGAAGAGAGCATTGGAGTCCCCTGGAATTATTAATGGTTGTTAGCCACCATGTTGGTGCTGGAAATCGACCGTGGGTCCTCTGCAAGAGCAGCTGAGCCACCTCTCTAGCCCCTGGCAAACCACTTTGAATTGTTCAATCTCATCTTTTAAAGTTTTCCTGCTCACTACAGAACTTTTAACTAACTTCTGTCTTATTCATTAAAAACTTGACCAATCACCTCAATATGGTGTGCTGATGAAAGGGTTTGTTATTTAAATAATTAAAAATTTCAGCTCAGAGAACCAAGGGAAATTATTCTTTAAAACATTCTGGAAACCTCAAAAGTATCAATAAAAGTATTATTATGGCAGTAATTAAAAATCATTCAAAATATTTTGTTAGCCTTTAGCTCAAAATGAATTTTAAGATGATATTAACCGAACATTCAGGTCAGTGAGTTTCATTCAGGTCAGTGAGTTTGCATTGCTGCTGTGTAGTCTTTTTTCAACTGGAATTGCTTAGCTGAGCTACTGCACATAAAAATTGAGTGACTGCTCTCCCAGTTTCTCCAAGGAGAAATGATTGGTACTACTCTAGATACATAGGAAAAAAGTTAATTCACTGCACATGGATCCTTGGGGCATCAGGACTTAATTCCTTTGCAGAACCCAAGTTGAAAATGCTGATTTACAGAGATAGGACACCCATCTGCCTACCTCATGGGGATGCTCCAGGTATTGTTAAGGTAACAGCTGTTACACTCTTAGAGAAAACAAACTTATTGCAGCATTCTAAGGAAATGTCAAGTTTCTGATGTATTATGATTAGTTTGAAATTTTATAAAATGTTTATTTTTCAAAATAAAAAAGGTGTTACTATTTAAAAAATTAGAAACGCAAACAGAACGATTCAGAAATAGGACACCTAGAATCAAATTAACATTTAGGACAATTATTCATGCTGTTTTTTAAACATACACATAATTTTGAATACAAGTAATAAGACAGAATCTTGCTATGTAGCTAAGGTAAACCTGGTATGCAGTATGTAGTTCAGGCTGGCCTTGAACTCACAGCCATCTTTTTGCCTCAGTTTTGGGATTACAGGCATGTGCCTTCATGCCCAGCTAGAGGTTTGAACAACAAACACCTTTCTCTTCAACACCAGTGAGCACACAGACTTTTGAAGTTGAAAAGCATTTGTAGGTACTACATGAGACCCAGAAATTAGAGATGATTTGATGGATGCAGGGTAGAAATATGGATTGAAGTCTTCTTCATATTCAGGTATCTTTGTTATCCCTACACTTTGCTGTCCATCATGAAGATCTGCTCATTTCAGGACTGAATCAAGTATCTTTTCCCTTAAACTATCTTTTCCTTTTCCTTCAAAGCATGCTTATGAAAACCTGGCTAGAATACTGAGGGAACAGGAATTTGGCTAACACATTTTTAATTAAATAATGATGTCATTTATTCATTCAAAAAGCAACTTGTGAGAACTTAAACTTTTGTCTAGGTTAACTTCTTTTTATTTTTGTTAGACAATTGTATTGACAAGTCAGGCATAGTGACCCTAGGTCTGATTGCTTCATAACATGTTTTTAATTTAATGTTCTACAAAGCCTGTTATCATACATGCAAGTCAATAAACAAAGATGATTGTTGGGCAACAACAACAAAAAAAAACCTGGAAGCTACTTGCTGCCTGATTTCCTAAGCATTTTTAATTGAATTTGATATAGCCTTGAAGCTTTACACAAGCTTTACTGGAAGAGCTATGTTGAAATAGTTTGAAGTGACCTGTAAACTTCAGATAGTTTGTAGATTGCAACCAACAACTCAAAGTACATTCCAAATTCTGGTCCTATTTACCAGGATTGGAAGATCAGGCAAAGAAATGGATGTATAATAATGAAGAAAGTGGGACAGATTAGAATGGTTCAATTTAAGGAGCACATGGAAGGCTTTCTTGGACCCCAGACCTCTTTGCTATCACGTATCTGAAATTCGTCCATTATAAATTGAAGCCAGTCGGCTGAATAACTGTGTTAATAAGGGTTAGTTTGGGGAGCTGGATTGAAGAAATCAGAAGGACAGTAAACTCTGTGAAGGGTAGGTCACTTCACCAGGTGGTCTGTCTAGTACCTTTCCAGCTCTGTGGAAACAAAGGTGTGGAGGCATTTGTCTAAAGTTCATTTCCATCCAACTACAATTCATTTCTAAAAGAATTTGCTTTTTTTCCCAGTAGAGTTATGCTTTGTTTAACCAGTGGTTCTCATGAACTGTGTAAAATGGTTGTGCTTTACAACTCAAAATTGGTCAAATGGACTTTTCAGCAAGTTTGAATTTTTGTTTCTATGCTCAAAAAAGATCATTTTAATATTGCAAAGCAAATGCATTTTAATAAAAGAAAACAATTTGTTTTATCCCAGTGATATATATATGTGTGTGTGTATGTGTGTGTGTGTGTGTGTGTGTGTCAAAAAGTATTGAATTGCCTTCCTTAACCCTTGAAGTGTCTAAATAATTTTAACTTTGTAGCAATGACAATCACCATGCTGTAAGTCTCAGCTATAAGACTGCAGGAGTGGACCAACATCACTGTTAAAAGAATTATGATTTGACCTGTGGCCAGTTACAACAGTATTTCATAAAATAAGTCCTTTCTTTTTTTCTTTCTTTTTGAGACAGGGTCTTCCTGTAGCTCCAGCTGGGATTAAAGGCATGTGCCACCATGCCTGGCTAAAATATGTTCTTTCTTATCAGTCTTGATGGTTTCTTAAAATGTAAAGGCATAGATTTTAAATGACTCATTAGGAATATATTGAGTTACAGTATAGACATGTTAAACAATGCATGACAGTACAGACCTAAATTAGAAATGAAGATAGTCAGAGTAAAACACTTTAAGAAAATAAAAATAGAAAATCTTAGAATAGTGTAGCCAAGTATGGAGCACAGGCCTACAATCCCAGCCCCCAGTGTGTGTGCATATGTGTGTGTGTGAGTGTGTGTGTATGCAGGATTATGAATTCTGTGCTACATAGTGAGATCCAGCTTTACACACACACACACACACACACACACACACACACACATGTGCATGCACACTCACTAACCTTTGATGTGATCTAAGAGGTGCACTAATCTATGGGTAGGTAGATAGGAATATCCATTTTGCAAAGTAACGACCTTGGCTCTTGGACAGATTTAAAGTTTTAGGTATGTGTTTTCTCAGGTGGAGAGGGCCTTAAATCCAATCAGAAACTGGATGGTTACCCCTTGACATTCGTGCCTCTATTGCACTCATGGCCATGTCTTGCTGTATCAGTCATTATTGCAGTTTACAACATACACAGCAGAGTAATGCTGTTAATAACTTCCCCCTGTGGCAACCTGCATAGCACCTCCCAGTACTATGAAAGCTAACCAGCAGAGAAGAGTCCTGGTCAGTACGAACTTGAATTCTCCATGTCCTGTGACCAAAATGTGTGGTATCTTCAGCAATGTGGCCTTATCAAGATATGGTGGGTAAACAAAGAGCAGGAGCAATAACCTGTATTATTTTAGGGTCTCTGGGATACTTCTAATGAAGAACAAGAGGGGAAGCATCCCTTGTCTAGCATTGTGCTTTTTATTTGGCAACCTATATCTTCTGGAATGAACATAATTCTGTATGGGGTAACTCCAATTAAACTCTTATGTGAATATATATGTATATATCTTATAAAATAGTAGGAATGTTTGTGATTTTAATTTACATTTATCTAATGGATAGTGATAGTGAATATATTTTCAGGTGTTTATTGGCCATTTACATATCTTTTTGGGGAAATATCTATTCATATCTTTTGTCCATTTTAAAATTGGAATTTGTTAAAAATTATAAGACTATTTTATATTCTGTACATGAATTCATTATCAGGTCAATAAATTATTTGAAAATATTTTCTCCAATTCTGTGAGTTGTCTTTCCACTACATTTAAATTAAAAAAAATTTATTTGGTATGAATGTGTGTGTGTGTGTGTGTGTGTGTGCGCCTGCCTGCATGCACACCAGAGCATGTGTGTAACAGTCAATGGACAAATTTGTGGAATCAGTTCTGTCTTTCCACCTTTATGTGGATTCAAGGGATTGAACTCAGGAGATTATATATATATATATATATATATATATATATATATCACTGAGTCCATTCAGTGGTGCTCCTGGTGCATCTGTGTTTAGGGTTAACCACTTGGAGTTAGATAACTTCTTAGGGAGCAAGTCCCTGGAGAAAATTCATTCACCCTCCCTCAGCATCCATTGATTGCCTACAGCTCTTCATCTTGAGGTGGGACTTCTTGAAATTTCCCTCATCCACCTTGGTGTATCAACTGGTTTTGTTATTATATGCAGATCTTGTTAGACTGCCATTCTGTGGAGATTTCATTGGTATAGCTTGCCTACCATATTTAGAATGCCTTAAGTCAGTGTTAAGTTTTCCCAGCACCATTTGTTGAAAATACTATCCTTTCCCCAATTAAATGGGGTTGCATGACTTTTTCTGAGTAGACATAAAAATTGTCTATTCACTATAGACAAAGAGGGCACTGGCAAACCAAAGAAAGCATTCTTCTAAGTCCAGCTTGGTGAATCAATGAATTTATTGGAGTTACTTACAGGAGCATGGGTGACTCTTACAGCTCTAACGTTGGGAGGTCCCACTTTAGCAAAGATGACTCATGAAAAGCTACATTATTGAAAAGTCCTAATTTTTATCTGAGTATTGGGGTGTCTTTGAGATTCATGGAGCCTTTCTTGGCTCTGTTGTGCTTAAATTGAGAGACCAAGGTCCCAGAAACTCAATGGCTACCAAAGCCACCTCAAGCATTGGGGTTCTTGTCTAGGGAATTCAAAGAATAAAAGACATGGACCACTGAAGGTTAGTTTTAGAGGGAGGAATATTTTATTATAGAGAGCTTAAGAGAGAGGGAGAAGACAGAGACCCTTCCTGTACAGCAGGATGGTTCCCTGGGTGTAGGATACCGTTACACCTCACTGGCATGGAGTTAATAAGGTTTTGATGGATGGGGGGGGCGTGATGAGCTAGTTAGTCCAGTTCCCATTCCCGGTGTCCATGTCACTGAAGTTTTGGTCACATGTTATAGGAATGGGGTATTCCTTTAGGGAAAAGAGATAAGAAAAAAAAAACAGACCTATTTTCTGGCAACCCCTGCCCCTGGCTATGGTGTAACCAGAGACTTTTTTTTGGCTTAGATACTTCTGGCACTTTTGTCTTCTGGCAATGACAAGTATCTTGGCAGGTTCAAATACATTTCCAGCTTATTTTAAAAGAATGATTTTTAAATTAAATTTTTTTTGTTTTATGTGTATGACTGTATTGCCTGTCATGCAAAGCCCTGGAACTGAGTTACAGATGGTTGTTAGCCGCCATGTAGGTGCTGGGAATTGAACCTGGGTCCTCTGCAAGAACAGTCAGTGCTCTTAACCATTGCGTCATCTCTCCAGCCCCATATTTCCAGCTTTTAGACAAGAAAGAAAATAGTCATTTTTCTTTTGAGGTCTTCTTATCCTAAACTGCCTTTCCAATTTCTATTTCCTGTTCTCATCACTGATGTAGTAAATTGTTCACTGATTTTATAATCTTTGGGAATGCAGGGGGCTTCTGTGTAGCTTTCTGTGGTTGCCTCAAGGTCTTGTGAGCCTCATGAGTTTTGGAAACTTCATGAACCTCCTCCTTCCCTCCACAAGAAAATATTTACACAGTGTTTTCAGGGTCTCATATGGGTCATCACAACCACACTGATTCAAGATGGTTATAGTCGTAGTCAGCCAGGAGGAATAAGGAATACTACAAATTGACTTGGCACATTTGTGAAACATCGACTGACCATATAAAAAAGGTATTATTTCTGAGGTCTCTATTCTATTCCATTGGTCTATATATCTGTACTTATGTAAGCCATATGGTGTTTTTTTGGTTTTGTTTTGTCTTGTTTTTGAGACAGGGTCTCATTGTATCCCTGGCTGGCCTGGAACTTGTTATGTATGCCAGGCTGACCTTGAACTCACAGAGATCCACCTGCCTCTGTGTCCAGAGGGAATGTCGGATTTAAGGCATGGGCCACCATGCCCAGCTACATTGTTTTAACTATTGCTGCTTTGAAGTATTGAAACCAGAAAGTGTGAATCCTGAAATTTTTTTTTATGCTGTTTCTATGACTGTAGCTCTGTAGGATATTTTGCGCATTGCTCTTTGTGTTCAGGGTTGCTTTGGCTATCCTGGGTCTTTTGTGCTTCCATATGAATTTAAGGATATTTTTTCTAATTCTGTGAAGTATGTCATGGGGATTTCTGTTGGGATTTCATTGAATCTGTATATTGCTTTTGGTAGGATGGTCATTTTCACAATATTAATTCTTCCAATCCATGAGCATGGAAGGTCCTGCCACCTCCTGGTGTCTTCCTCAATCCTTTAACAATTTAAAATTTTCATTGTGGAGATCTTTGGTGTCTTTGGTCAGATTTATTCCTAGATACTGTTTTTTGCAGTTATTGAGAATGGGAGCATTTTCCTGTATTCTTTCTCCGATTGCTTGTTATTGGTATATAGAAAGGCTACTGATTTTTGTAGATTGATTTTATAATCTGCCACTGTACAGAAAGTGTTGATCAGTTCTAGGACTTTTCTGGTGGAACTTTTGGGATCTCTTAGGTATAGTATCATATCATCTGAAAAAGTGATAGCTTGACCTCTTCTTTTCCAACTAGGACTCCTTTAATTTCCTT
>NW_008358534.1:3700878-3718419 GCF_000622305.1 Nannospalax galili | reverse complement strand
TTTCAATGGGAATGCTTCCAGTTTTTCTGCATTTAGAATGATGTTGGCTGTGAGTTTGTTGTATATAGCTTTAATTATGTTGAGGTATGTTCCCTCCAGTCCAATTCCCTCTAGGACTTTGAACATAAATGCATGCTGAATTTTGTCAAAAGCTATTTCTGCATCTATTGAGATGACAATGTGGTTTTTGTCTTTGAGTCCATTTATAGGATTAATGACCTTTATTGACTTGCATATATTGAACCAGCCCTGCATCTTTGGGATAAAGCCTACTTGATCATGGTGAATGATCTTTTTGATGTGTGTCTGTATGCAGTTTGCAAATATATTGTTGAGAATTTTTGCATCTATGTTCAATACGGATATGGGTCTATAGTTTTCTTTTTTGTTGTGTTTTTACCTGGTTTGAGTATTAGAGTGATGCTGGCTTCATATAAGGAATTTGGGAGTTCTCCCTCTGTTTCTATTATTTTGAATAATTTAAGCAGTATTTGTTGGAGGTCTTCTTTAAATGTCTGGTAGAATTCTGCTGTCAATCCATCTGGGCCTGGGCTTTTTTTAGTTGGGAGGGTTTGTATTACTGTTTCAGTTTCCTCATATGTTATGGGTCTGTTTAAACTTTTAATCTCTTCTTAGTTTAACTTTGGTGGTTCCCATGATTTTAGATATCCATCCATTTCTTTTAGATTTTCAAATTTGGTAGCGTATAAGTTTTTAAAATACTCCCTTATAATGGTCTGGATCTTTTGGGTGTCTGTTGGAATGTTTCCCCTTTCATCTCTGATTTTGTTGATTTGGCTTTGCTCTTTATTTCTTTCGGTTAACTGGGCTAGGCGTCTATCTTGTTTAGGTTTTCAATGAACCAGCTCTTATATTCATTGACTCCTTGTATTGTTTTCTTTGTTTCTATTTCATTAATTTCTGCTCTAATTTTTGTTATTTCTTCTCTTTTTCTGTGTTTGGATTTCATGTGCTCTTTCCTTTCCAGAGTCTTGAGTTGCAATGTTAGGTCATTTATTTGGGGTCTTTCCGGTTTTTTAATGTAGATACTTTGAGCAGTCCTCTTAGGACTGCTTTTAAAGTGTCCCAGGGGTTGTGTTCTGTTGTATTGTCCTTTTCATTGAATTCCAGGAATTATTTTATTTCTTTCTTAATTTCTCCTTTGACCCACTCATTGTTTAGGAGTGTGTTGTTCAATCGCCACAAGTTCTTGTAGTGACTAAGGCTTTGTCCAGTGTTGATTTTGAGCTTTATTGCATTGCAGTCTGATAGAATGCATAGGATTATTTCATTTTTTTGTATTTGTTGAGGTTTGTTTCATGGTCCAGTATGTGATCAGTTTTTGAAAAAGTTCCATGGGGTGCTGAGTAGAAAGTGTACTCTTTGGTGCTTGGGCGGAATATTCATTCAAAAGATGTCTGTTAGGTCCATTTGATGTATGGTATTATTTAATTCAGACATCTCTCTCTTTACTCATTGTCCAGTTGATCTGTCTAATGGAGACAGTGGTATATTGAAGTCTCCTACTGAGTTGGGGTTAATCTGTGTCTTAAAGTCCTGTAGTGTAGTTTTTATAAATTTGGGTGCACCAGAGTTTGGTGCATATATGTTAAGGATTGTAATATCTTTGTGTTAACTGTTACTTTAATCAGAATGAAGTGACCCTCCTTATCTCTTTTGATTAGTTTTACTTTGAAGTCTATTTTGTCAGATATTAGAATTGCAACCCCTCCTTGTTTCTTAGTGCCATTTGCTTGGAATATTTTTTCCATCCTTTTATTTTAAGGTAGTGCCTGTCCTTGAAAGTGAGATGGGTTTCTTTGCAGACAGCAAAGAGATGGATTTGTTTCTCAATCCATTCACTTAGTCTGTGTCTTTTGACTGGGGAGTTCAGTCCGTTGATATTTAAGGTTATTATTAAAGGATATGTATTGGTTGCCATCATTTTCATTGCTGTTTGTGTTCTCTGTCTAATTATGTGTTTCCTCGATTATACCTTTATTTATTTTCTTTCATTGCCCCTGGGGTATAGTTGTTTCTCTCTCTGCTCTCTGTATTACTGCAAGTATTCTTTGAAGGGCTGGTTTTGTGGACATGTATTCTTTCGGGCTATCCATGTCATGGAAGATTTTTCTTTCCGCCTCAACTAGAATAGACATTTTTGCTGGGTAAAGTATTCTGGGATGACATTTGTTGTCATGTAGAACTGGAAATACCTTGGTCCAGGCTCTTCTGGCTTTCATAGTTTGCATTGATAAGTCAGCTGTAATTCTGATGGTTTTTTTTTTTTCCTTTATATGTACCTTCTTTCGCTTGCAGATTTCAGTATTCTCTCTTTCTTCAGTACATTTAGTGTTTTTACTACGATATCCTCTGGAAAGTTTCTATTCTTGTCCTGTCTATTTGATGTTCTGTGTGCTTCCTGTATTTGTATGGGGATGTCTTTCCTTAATTTTGGGAAATTCTCTTCTACAATCCTGTTTAAGATCTAGTCAATACCATTTTATTAGTCTATTTCTCCATTGCTGTGACAAAGCACTCTGACCACTACCAACTTGGGGAGGAAAGGGTTTATTTGTCCTACATCTTCCAGGTGACAGTATATCAGGGAGCCCAAGGTAGGAACTCAGGGCAGGAACCTGGAAGCAGGAGCTGGAGCGTGGGCCACGAAGGGTCACTGCTTACTGACTTGCTCCCTGGCCCCTGCTCAGTCTGCTTTCTTATGCAACACAGGCCCACCTGCCCAGGGGTGGCCCCACCCACAGTGGGCTTGGCTCTGTCACACTACTCAAGAAGATTCCCCATAGACATGGCCACAGGCCAGTCCAATAGAGGAAATTCCCCAATTGAGGTTCCCTCAACCCAGGTGTGTCAAGTTGACACTAAAGCTATTCAGCATAACCACTAACCCGAAATTCCTCTCCTTCCTCTATTCCTATGATCCATAGATTTGGTCTTTTCATGGTGTCCCACATCTCTTGCATATTCCATTTCTGTGTTTTTAAAATTTTTTCCATAATCTTTGCTTGAGTGGTCCAATTCTTCGACTTTATCCTCCAGGATTGGTATTCTGTTTTTCATTTCATTCATTCTAGAGGTGAGGCTTTCCCCTGTTGTTTCAAGTTGGCCTATTGACTTTTGCTCTTCCTTCTTCATTTCTGTCTGAGTTTTCTTCAATGTTTCTATCTCTTTTGTGAATTCATTCAGAAGTTTATCCCTATCTTCTTTTAGTCCTTTGATTTGTTTGTTGGTGTGTTCTTTAAATTTTTTGAATTCCTTTTTCATGTTTATGACTGTTCTTTGAAATTCAGTGTCCTGGGTTATCTCTAGGGAATTCTTCTTGTAGAACTCTTCTACAGGACTGGTGGGAGTTTGGTGGGGACATAGTGTTTTGGCTTTCCATTTTATTATTCTTTCATTGTGATTTTGGCACGTGAGTTTCTTTTGTTGTTTATGATTCTGATATGAGAATTAAGTTGAAGTTTGCTTCTGTTTGTATTATTGGTGTGCTTTTGTTCTTTCCTTATTGGTTATGTAAAGCTGGTTGGTACAGATTTCAGGCTCTCTCAGGTTTTATTTTGGAAGGAATTGATGACTTCAGATCAGCACCACGTGGAGGCAGTATCCAGTCGCTCTCAGGCAGTCCCATGTTGTCTCAGCCCCTATGCCAAACGGAGGCCAGAACCCAGCACTCTCTGGCAGTGGCTAATATCACAGCTGCTACACCAATGGAGGTAGGAGCCTACCCTCTCAGGTTGTTCAGGTGTTTTTTTTTTACGTGTTTTGAGGCTAGGTTTGGTGGAGCACACCTTTGAACTTAACACTCAGGAGGCAGAGGCAGAGGCAGAGGCAGAGGCAGAGGCAGAGGCAGAGGCAGAAGCAGAGGCAGAAGCAGAAGCAGGCAGATCTCTGTTAGTTCAAGGCCAGCTTTGTCTATATAGGGAGTAGTTCCATGCATGTTGGGGCTACAGGGAAACCTTGTCTTAAAAAGACCAGAAAACACCAACAAAAAATAAAACAGTGCTTTGCTCATGAACATAATTTTACTTTTTCCTTTCCATTTTGATGACTTTTATTTCTTTTTCTTGTCTAATTTCTCTGGCTAGATGACTTCTAATAAAATGTCAATTAAAGATGCTGAGAATGGGCATCTTTGACTTGGTCCTGATCTTAAATGAAAGTCTTCATGCTTTCACCATTGCTATAATTTGAATCTGACATATCCTCTATAGATTCAAGTTTTGTATGTTTAGTCCTCAGCTTATGGTGCAGTCTGGGGGTTGGGGAGACTTTACAGGGTAGGGCTTGACTTGCAGAAGTAGGTCATTAGAGGCAGGCTTTTGAAAGTTATACCCACTGCTAATTCTACCTGTTCTCTCTGCTTGCTTGCTGCCTGCTATAACATGAACAAGCTGCATTCTTCTTCTGCCATTGTTGAATCTTTCCAGCTGTCAATGGCTTTTCCACCACCATGAACTGAAATTTCTCTGAAACCATAAGCCCAAATAAGGCCTTCTCTCTTAAGTTGCTTCGTCCAACATTTTGTCATAGTAATGAGTCAAGTAATGAACACAATCATAGAGTATGTTAGGTGGTGGGTTTTTACATGTGACCTTTGTCATATGTGGCCTTATCTTGAATTCCCTTCTAATTCTATTTTGTTTTGTTTTTATCTTGAAAGAATGATATCTTTTCACATTTCTCATTTCTCCTTTATTATATGCATTGATTTTCATATGTCAAAATATTACTACATTCCAGGAATAAAGCTCATTTTGTTGCAGTTTATGTGTTGGATACCTTCACTTGCCAACTTGACACACCTGGGTGGAGTGAACCCCAATTGAGTAATTACCTCCATTGGATTGACCCATGGCCACGTCCGTGGGGCATTTTCTTGATTTTTGAGTGATGCTGGAGGGCCCAGTCCACTGTGGGTGGTGCCAACCCAAGGCAGGTGGTCCTGTATTGTATAAAAAAGGAGGCTGAGCACAGGCCAGAGGAGCAAGCCAGTAAGCAGATTCCATCCATGATCTGTGCTTTGGTTCCTGCACTGAGCTCTTGCCCTTGTTCCCCTCCATGATGAACTATAAGCTGAAGGTGAAATAAATCCTTTCCTCCCCTAATTGGTTTTGGTCAGTATTTTATCACAGCAATAGAAAGTTAACTAAGACAACATCTAATCCTTTTATTATGTTACTGAATTCAGTTTGCTAGTGTTATACTATGGAATTGTTTACAGTGCTGAGGTTCAAAGTCAGGGCCTTGCTCATGTTAGACAAGCACTATGTCACTGAGCTTTGCTTTAATATATTGTTTATATTCATATCTAACAAAAGTTCAGTATGCACAAAAATGATGCATGGCTACTTGGAGACAGTGGTTTACTGAGGATAAATATGAATGAAAATGGGCACTCATAGATGAACTCAACTCGAGCACAGAGCCATAGTCTTGCCCTGCTTCTTCCAGCTCAAGCTCTGTAACCTCCATCATACACTGCTCCTCCATCAGCTGCACCAAACGTTAAGATTCAAAGTTCACTTCCCTAGTCAGTACTCACAGTCATGTCTTTCTAGTTCATTATCAGAGCTCCACCTCCAGTTCCTACTTCAGAACTCTTAGCCCTGCCCCGACTCTACCTTGCAACTTCTGCCTTGTCTTTCTCCTACAGCAGCCCCTCCCCAAATTGTCAGGAATCAAACCTTTATCCCCTTGTCCCCATTTCCTAGGTCACCACTCTGAGTATTCCTGTGGCACCTTCCACCCTGGTTAGACCTCGCAGCCCCGCCCCCAAGTCCTACCTCACATCTCATAGCCCTGTTTCTGCTATAGCACTGCCTTGGCTGTACCTGAACTCAGCATGCTACTGTACTCCTGCAAGTCCTCTGAGCAAAAATCAAAATTCTCCACCCCATCCTCAACTGTAACCTCAGAACTTACAGCCCTGCCCTGCTTCTCCCATACCCTCTCTATCTCTAGTTCAAGTACCCTCAGCCCCCTGCTCTGCACTTCCTCCTTGCCCCGCCTATATTTGGCAGGCTTTAAAGTCCCAATTCTACCTCACCGCCCAGGCATTCCAGTGGCCCCGCCCACCTAAGTTAGTATTCATAGCTCCCTCTAACGCCTCCTACGCCTACGGTCCCGCCCCCATTCCATCACCCACAGCCCTGCTCTTGGTGCCTACCTCGGCACACCCCCCCCCCCCCAGTAGCCTTGCATCACATTTGGTCAGGATCCAGAGCTCTGACCCAACTTCAAATGTCATCCCCTAGGTCAGAACTCATAGCCTCGCCCCTGAAGTCCCTCAGCACAACTCACAGCCCCACCCATTCCCGTGGCCCCGCCCACCAGTTGGAACTCAGTCCTCCAGATTCCACCCACTGCCCCGCCCACATTCCAAGCATTCACGGCCGTGCCCTGCTGCCTAACACGCCTCTTATCCACCACTGCAGCCACGTACCTGTGGCTCAGCTGGGCTCCTCATTGCTGTTCCCCAAGGGCTCCAGGACTCAACTCTCCCAGGCACCTCTTACAGGCCCGCTCCCCAAATGCCTCGTCCGTCACCGTCCCACTGTGCTTCTACAGCCCCTTACCACAGTACGTCAAGATTCAAACCTCTTCCCATACACACCACTCACAGCCCCAGTCCATACGGCTCCTTCCTTCCTTTCTCAGAGGCTCACTTTGCTTCCCTCTAAGCTTTCCTTACTCCCTCTGATTCCACCCCAACGCTCCTTCTGTATGGCCTTATCTTGACCCTTCCTTTGAATCCCCTGGTTTCTTTTCTTTTCTGTCCTGGCCACCTACTGCAGACCCCGCCCTTTACTCTCATCAGAGTTCCTCAGGGCCTGGTAAGTCCAACAGCATCTCCTGGTGGCCAGTCTAGTGTACTGCGTGATCATGCAAGTGAGTGGCTTCCTATACGTAATTAGTATATGGTGCCTGTGGGCCTGATGGGCTGAGTGTGTTTAGACATACAGATACGTGGTGTAACATCTTTGATGTGGGTGCATGTAGTAGCATGACTGTATGTCTGTATAAGTCTCATGAAAAAGGGCTGTTAATGCCTTAAAAATGCCCCCTCGGCAGCTTCCCAACCAGCACTTGGGACAGACCCAACAAATTCTGTTCTCCATGGCGCTCTCCATCTTCTGAACTGGGTGTGAAGCGTGTGAAAGCCATTCATTCTGGACCTGGAGAACTGGCCAGGACACAAGGAGGTGATGGGCTGTGCTGCCTGGTGGCCACAGGTCCTAACCAGTTAAGTGATCCTGAGTATTATGGGCCCACGTATTTCTTTTTAAAAAAAATATTTATTATTGTAGGGGCTGGAGAGATGGCTCAGTGGTTAAGAACACTGGCTGGTCTTGCAGAAGACCCTGGTGAGAATCCCAGCACCCACATGGCAGCTAACAACTGTCTGTAACTCCAGTTCCAGGGGATCCATCAGCCTCTTCTGTCCTCTGCGGGCATTGCATGGCACGGGTGCACTTACCTACATGCAGGCAATACATGCATATACATGCAAAATAAAAATAATAAATAAAATATTAAAAAATATTTACCACTGTCGTGCAATGCTCAAAGAGGTTTGATCCCCTGTAACTAGAGTTATGGATGCCTGTGAGCTGCTATGTGTGTGCTGGGAACCAAACGTGGGTCCCCTGCAAGAGCAGCTGTCTCTCCAGCCCCCAAAGTAATTTATTTCATTATCACATTTTATGCATTGTTTTGTTGATCCTCTAAGACCCCTCTCTCTTTCTTTCTGTTGTGGTGAAACTAGAGCTTTATGCATGCTAGCAAGTAACTTCCGCAGAGCCTTATCACTACCTAGCCCCTCTAACATATTATTTGTTAGAGAGAAAAAGGTGTACACAAATGAGGGAAAATGTTAACATACAGTTAACTGGGTGATGTGATTATAGCCAGCTATTTTTAGTCATTTTCTAAATGCTTGAAATGTACTTTTCTATATGCTTGAAATGTAATTAATTCGTGCATTTAACATCTATAAAATGTGGTTCCTGAACTGGAAAGCATTATACAAATGTTAGACTATTATCATTATTTTTATCACTACTACCATTATTCAGGCAACCTACAGTGAGAAGATAATGCTTAAATTGGATAACAACCAAGATGCAATTCCAGTAGATAGTTATTTTCAATTAGATGTTTCTTTAATTACATATGGATAAGGAAGAGAATTAGTTGAAGATGATCCCATTCTGAATAAACCCACCTAATGCCGGATGTACCAATGGAGAAAAGTTGTACCAAACATCAAAACAACTTCACATTCTCAGAGCCTGACTCAGCTCTTTCTGCTATGAACCCTTCTTTGATCACCCTCCATTCCATTTGCTTTCCTGTGCCCCTGCAGAATTTTATCACAATACTGTTCTCACAAGATTTTTTTGCTGATTTGTTCCTCCTAGTGGACTGTGAGACCAAGAACAGAACTTTCTATTCCACCTGCTATATCCCATGCTGGGAATAGCTCTTGCTTATCTTTATTATTATTTTTTCTTTATGTAGCTCTTGGGTATTAAATATAGGGTTTTGTGGGCTAGGCAGGCCCTCTACCACTACGCTATATCACCAGCCCCTCATTTTTACCTACTCTTTAAGCCTTAGGTCCAGAAAGCCTTTCCTAACTCCCCTAATTGAGTTGAGCCCTTTCTTCTATATTCGATAGACACCTATGTCAATTTCTGCCACAGTGTATATCGTTGTGTGTTACTATCACCCCATGTTTATATTTCTCTGTAGTACCATTAAGTTCCTTGTGGTCAGGGACTTTTTCTTTTCATTGTTAAACAAAGAGACTGGAGCACAGAAGGATCTTAATAATCACAGTTAAGTCAAGAAATGTATCTATTCTGCAATTAAATCTCTCTCTCTATATATGTCATATATATATTTCAGATGTTCTGGCTGAATTAGAATTGAAATGCAACTGTTCTGTGTAGTTGAGTTGAAATTGCCATTATTAATTTGATTCTTAGCATTCAAACATCTTCTTTTAAATTTGATTTTTTTTTAAAAAAGACTTATTTATTTAGCTGGGCATGGTGACGCATGCCTTTAATCCCAGCACTTGGGAAGCAGAGGCAGGCAGATTGCTGTGAGTTCAAGGCCAACCTGGTCTACATAGTAAGTTCCAGGACAGCTGGGGCTACAGGGAGACCCTGTCTCAAAAAGACCAAAAAAAAATTTTGTTTATTTAATATATTTGAATGTTTTGCCTAAATGTATATATGTGCATCATGTGCAAGCCTGATAACCGAAGAGGCCAAAAGATGGTATCAGATCCCATAGAGCTGGAGTTATAGGCAGTTGTGAATAGCCTGATGTGTGTGCTGGGAACCAAACACAAATCCTCTGCAAGAATAATATTTACTCTTAACCGCTGCTCCATGTCTCAAGTCCTCAGCATAGACTCATCTTAAAGACACTAAAACCTATCCGAGAGTGTATCCAGAAGGGGCATATTTCAAAAGGTCATAGTTAACAAGGGAAAGCAACAATTTTGTGATAGCACTTTGTTTTTGTTCATTTTTCTCCAGCTTATCTGATTTTACCAGTAGTTTATGGAGCACACTACCTGGCATAGTTAAGTACTTATTGTTAGTTTTAAAATAACAATCTAATAGGTATTAATACTATTTTCAAAACAAGATAGATATGCACATTTAATCTTTCCTAAAATATATTACAAATACTATTATTACTCCGTGTTACAGATAAAGAAACTGAGACTCAGAAGATCAAGTTGCCCATTGAAGACCCTGAGCACTTAAAACTAGGTAAGTTGTTTAAAAAACCAGAATTCTTAAATATCTCTGCTATATTACGTTTCTTTTTTAAGACATTGTGATGGACAGACTTTAAGTTGGCTTCCAGTGGTTCCTGAATGCAGATGTCCGCTTCCTTGGAGAGTGGGGTCGTTTAGTGACATTTCTAACTCCTGGATTATGGCTGGAATGATAGGATATAACTGCTTTGATTAGGTTAGAAGATATGGCCAACATCTGTCTTTTTGGCACAATCTCTATCTTATTGGCTTAAGATACTATGTTGTAGAAACGTGTGCAAGGATCTTACTGCTAGGCCTCCAGCGTATCAGCTAGAAACTGGGACCCTTTGTTTCACAGACTACAAGGAACTGAATCTTCCCAACAACCATGTGAGCTTGTAAGTCAGTATTTGTCAAGCCAACTTTCAGAAATAGAGAACCAAGCCATGGTAAAAACGTTTATTTTAGTCTCATGAGAGATTCTGAAGAGGAAGGATCCAGTTCTGCAGTGCCCAGATTCTTGACCTACAGAAATAGTCAGATAAGAAATAGTTGATTTATTTTGAGGCACAGGAGTAACAAAAACTCAACAAAATAGCTTAAATACAAAATTGTTAAAAATTATAATATGGGGGCTGGAGAGATGGCTCGGCAGTTAAGAACACTAGTTGTTCTTGCAGAAGACCCGGGTTTGAATCCCAGTACCCGCATGGCAGCTAACAACTGTCCATAACTCCAGTCCCAGGGGATCCGACAGCCTCTTCTGATCTCCGTGGGCACTGCGTGACACAGGTGCACTTACCTACATGCAGGCAATACACGCATACACATAACAAAATTGTAATATGAACTGGAGGCAATTTGGTGGCAATATTCCAATTAAGGAAGTTATTAACTGCCACCATGTACTGATTGGGTCTACACATACTTCTGTGTCTTATTGTAATTATTTCTCATGGCGATCTGGGGATGGGGCCCTCTGGTTTCTTCCACTGAAGGATAATTTTTCACATATTTGGGCACTTTGACTAGAAGTAATTAAACTTTGGGGACTTCAAAAAAAAGAGAGAGAAATATGTTGATGTAAGTCTGTGAAACGGTCATAATTCTTTATGTAGCACTAGATAATTACTACAACTATTAAAGATGCCACTAAAACTAAGCTATACAAGTCCAGACAATGTGGACTTATAAGCTGAGCACTTGGGAGTCAGAGGGGAGAGGATAGTAAGCTCAAGGCCAGCCTGGGGTGTTCGTGAAACGTGTCAAAACAAAACAAAACAAAGCTATACAGTAAATGGATGCAAGCACTATTCACTGTGTGCTATGCACTAGGTGCTTTACATGTATTAACTCACAGTGCCCCTATGAGGAACGTACTTAGATTGTCCCTATTTACTTCTCTGGTGGAGAGGTATTCAAGCAACCTGGTCATATATGTAGATAATGGCGAAACTTAGGTTTATGTCCAGGTCTTCTGGTTCTGAGAATTCTATGTGCTAACAACTCATCTTATAATATCATACTTTCTGAAAAAAATGCATGACAGAACATGGCCACTAAATTAATTCAAAATTTTATTAGTGAACATTTATTTTGAAAGTATGTCTTAAAACAGCCGTACCTAAAAGAAGCTGCATAAGGAAAATCTGTTTTTGCCATTTGGACCAGCAAGAAAGGTCTGTGCAAAGGTGGCTATGAAGACTGCAACTGGATGAAACTTTCATTGAACTCTTAGATATTTTGTTTCCGAATTTAACCAAGTGTTCTCAATTATAATGACAAAGTACACTGCAGTCTACCCTTGAAATGTTTTTGAAAATATTCTATTTTGAATTATGTATGTGTGTCTTTGTCTATCTGTCGGTATGTGCTTGTGAGTGCAGGTCCCTGCAGAGGCCAGAGTCCTCAGATTCCTCCTGGAGCTGGAATTACAGATTCTAATCATCTGCCCAACATAGTCCTCTAAAGAGCAGTACTCACTCTTAACCTCTGAATCCTCTCCCCAACCATGTCCCCTCATGTTTAATTGATATCAGAAGACACAGACTTGACATTTGTTTGATTTCATTTTGTTGTGGAGATAACAACTAAAATAATTTGCCCATTATATTCTTGGTTTTCATATTTGGTCATGGCTGGGGAAAGAGGGATTTGTTTTCTAAGTAAAATATTGAGGTTGACAGTAAGATAAAATAAACATTAGTTTAGAACTTGGGAAATTGTACATTATTTCAACATCAGTAAGTTATCTATTTTACCATAAGTTAAAAACATATTTCTAACAAGAAATATTCAGTCACCAGAAAAAAGCATCTGTCTATTTTTAGAAGTCTGTACGATAAGGAACTCCTGGATGGCAGCATTTTGGGTCCTCCAAATCTCCTAATATGCCCCCCAAAAGCAATGAAAAGTAAAAAGTAACAAGGGAGAGAAACATAAAAGTACGTAAAACCATGCTCTTACAATACCTTGAGAAGAGAGAATACCTCAACATACGTCCAAGTAAAAGAGTAGTGTGTTAGCTTTCATGCTCCCTCCATCCTCTCACTTGCCCTGCTACAAGGTTTTGTGGCAAGGGGAAAACAGAGGTGAGCAAGTAGCTAAAGTACCTAAAGATATATAAAATCACCATATATGTATATATGAATATGAGTATATATATTATATATATATGAGAGTTGTTAAAATACATGTAATCTGAATGGTCAGTTTTTGAAACAAACAGCTTTTATGAGAAAAAGAAAAGGTAAAAATCCATGGAAAAGAGGCCTTTGGCAAATGAATGAAGTAGAAAAAAGGCAGAAGCCAAAATTTGTGTTCAAACAGACAAAAGAGAACTACAGGAGAAGATCACTTGCCTAGCATGTGCGAAGTCTGGGTTCAACCCTCAGTGCTCTGGGAAGAGGGAGAGGGGAAGGAGGGAGGGGAAGTTGGAAGAGAAACACAATAGAACACAGGAAAAGTCTCCATAACCAAACCAATTACTAGGTTTCTGGACTTTGCTATGCTGACAGAAGAGGGCGCCATTAAAGTAGGAATCTCAGTGAATAACAGTACCACAGAATGAACAACAACAAAAAGACTAGCAAATCCATATGAAGTGTTACTGAGAGGGAAATTTATAGCACGAGATACTTAAAATAGAAATATGGAAAGACCTCTAGTCAATAGTTTTATCACCTCAGAAAACTAAAGAAGAACAAAATAAACACAAGAAAAACAGAAGGAAGGAAATAATTAAAAGTAAAAATAAATGAAATTTAAAATAAGATGGCTGAGCCGGGCGTGGTGGTGAACGCCTTTAATCCCAGCACTCAGGAGGCAGAGGCAGGTGGATCTCTGTGAGTTCAAGGCCAGCCTTGTCTACATAGTGAGTTCCAGGACAGCTGGGGCTACAGGGAGACCCTGTCTCAAAAAGACCAAAAAATAAATAAAAAAATAAGATGGCTGGAGAGATGGCTCAGTGATTAAGAGCACTGGTTGCCCTTGCATGGGACTCGGGTTTGATTCCCAGAAACCACATGGCAACTAATAACTGTAACTCCAGTTCCGGGGGATCCAACTCCCTATTCTGACCTCTATGGGCATTCCGTCACACAGGTGTACCTACCTACATGCAGGCAATACACTCATGAACATAAAATAAAATAAATAAAATATTTTTTAAATGAATGAAACAAAAAACAGTTCTTTGAAAATATCAATAAAATTACTGAACATCTGGCTTTATAAAGGAGATACGAAAGAAGTCATGTCTGTCATGATAAAACATGCTTGTGTTCTCAACGCTGGAGACAGGAAGACAGTGAGTTCAAGGCCAGCCTGAGTATATGGTGGGAGCCTGTCTCAAATAATGATGAAGAGAAGGAGAGGGAAAGAGAGGAAGAGAGAGGGAGGGAGAGGGAGAGGGAGAGAGAGAGAGAGAGAGAGAGAGAGAGAGAGAGAGAGCACTCAGAAGTCAATATCAGAAGTCCTTTACATTACAACAGATCCTTTGGCTATTATGTGGAGGAAATCACAGTGGCAAGAATTGCACAGAGGCCTCTAGTCAATAGCCAGAAAGAAGCTGAGGCTCTTGGTTTCATAGACCTTAAACAACTGAATCTTGCCAATAACTCTGTGAGCTTAAAAACAAATCCTTTCTCTGCCAGTCTTCAGAAATAGAGAGCAAAACCTTGGTCATCACTTTGCTTATAACCTCATGAGACTCTGAAGAGGGAGACAATATTCCAAAAACTCTACTCACCAAAATTTTAGAATCTTAGATGAAATGGGCCAATTCCTTGAGAATTCTGAACTTCTAAAACTCAAATATTAGAAGATAAAGATTAAGATTCATTTTTTGGGTTGGAGAGATGGCTCAGTGGTTAAGAGAACTTAGTGTTCTTCCAGAGGACCTGAGTTCAGTTCCCAGCATCCACATGGTGGCTAACAGCATTCCTTAACTCCAGTTCCGGGGAATCTGATGCCCTTTTCTGGATTCCGTGGGTGTTGCATGTACATGATGTACTTACATATATGCAAGCAAAACACTCATACACAGAAAATAAAAATAAATAAAATCTTTAAAAAATATTATAAAAGAATAAGATTAGTTCTATAATCACTTAAAACTTGCTTCTATACCAAAGCTTTCCAGGGCTGGGGATGGAGCTCAGTGGTAGGTGGTTTGCATAGAAGGCACAAGGCCCTTGATTCTGTATTCAGCCCTGAAGAAAATCTTTTATGAAAAAATCATTTCACTGGAGAATATTCCAACTGTCTGAAGAGATGGAGACCAATTCTTGAACTGTTCTAAAAAATAAATGAGGATAATTCACTTGCCAACTCATTATTTTCCTGATAAAAGCAGAAGGTAGTATGAAAAAAGAGAAAAGTACAGCTCAGTATTTGTCATGATCTTAGCTCCAAAAGTTCTCAACAAATTACTAGCAAATCTAATCAAGCAATCAATCAGTAAAATGAATTATAAAACTAGATTAAATGGAGTTTGTTTCAGGATTAAAAAGCTGGAGCAATATTAGAATATCAAGGTAATTTTCCATATTGATGAACTAAAGGAGAGAAATTGATTATATAAAATGATACTGAATATTCATTTGACAACACTGTGTAGCCATTCCTTATAGAAAGACTAAAACCTTCCAGAGGGGCTGGAGGTATGGTGAAATGGCAGAGTACTTGCCTAGCATGCATGAAGCCTGGGTGTAAGCTCAGCATCAGATAAAATAAGAACTCTCACAAAATAGATATGTAAGGGAACCATCTCAACTTTCTAGAGAAACTATACAAACATTGTAGCGAAAACTGAATTCTTTTCCCCTAAGATTGAAAGCAACGCAAGAATTTCTGAATTCTCTATTTTTATTCTTCATAGTAGTAAAAGTCCTAGGTAGTATAATAAGGTAATACATTGAAATAAAATGGATACATATTGGAAATGAATCTATAAAACTGCCCTTATTTTTAAATTTCAATATTTTCTGTATATAAAATTCCAAGAAGTGTACAACAAAGTTTGTACAATTAATAGGTCAATTCAACAAGATCATAGTACAAGATCAACTCATGCAAGTCAATCATATTCCTATCTGTTAGCAAAGAACAGATGGAAATCAGAATTAAAAGTACAATGCAGCTCACGATCACGTCAAATGTTTGCAATTTCTAGATAGAAATCTGGGGACACAATTACAGGATCTTCATGGTAAAAGGTTCAAATGAAATAAATCAAAGAAGACTTACATAAATGGACAACAAACATACTTATGGGTTTGGCTATAATAGAGATGTAAACTCTCAAAATGCCATATATATTTACTGCAATTCCTCTCAAAATTCCAAGAAATTTTTGTAGATATAAACAAGATTATTCTGTAAGCTGTATGGAAAGGCAAAAGAGCTAAAATACCTAAAAAAATAGTACTAGAAAGATTGCTCAGTGGTTAAGAGCACATACTACCTTCTTCTAGAATACCTGAGTTCAATTCCCAGCATCCACATTGGACAGGTGACAACCACCTATAACTCCAGCTCCAGAGGATGTGATGCCTTCTTCTAGCCTCTGAGGGACCCCTCATACATACACACATACATAAAATTGAATTTTTTCTTTCTTTTGGAGACAGGGTCTCCCTGTAGCCATAGAGATCTGCCTGCCTTTGTCTCCCTAGTGCTAGAATTAAATGTGTGCACCACCACGTCCTGCTTGAAATTGAAATTTTTTAAAAAATTAAAATGAATAAAGTGGAGGAACCTTTTTTTTTGGTCTTTTTGAGACAGGGTGTCCCTGTAGCCCCAGCTGGCCTGGAACTCACAGAGATCCACCTGCCTCTGCCTGCCAAGTGCTGGGATTAAAGGTGCTGCACCACCATACTTGGCTGCACCATTCTAATTTTAAGGCATGTTATATAGGCATAGCAAGCAAGACACTGTTATATTACTGAAAAATAGATCAGTGAGAAAAATGGGACAAAACACAGAAATAATTGAACACAAATATGCCCCCCTTGACATTTGCCTTTTAAAATCTTAGAATATCTTGGGTATATACCAAAAGGACTTTAAGTCAACTTACCACACAGATATTTGCACATCCATGTTTGTTACTGCATTATTCACAATAGCCAGGAAATGAGCCAGCCTAGATAATCATCAACAGATAAATGGCTAAAGAAAATGTGGTGCATTTTACATAATGGAATTTTACACACAACTAAAGAGAAGTGAAATAATGACATTTGTAAGAAAATGGATGGAACTGGAAAAATCATTTATTAACCATAACCCAGACTCAGAAAGAACACTACATGCTTTCTCTTAAATGTAGAACCTGGATTTAAAATCGTGTGTGTGTGTGTGTGTGTGTGTGTGTGTGCACGCGTGCATTTCTTTAAGTATGTATATGTAGGTCATGAAACTAGGAAAGGGATTAGGACAGAGGAGAAAGAACGTTTATGGGAGGTGGGAAACAGCCAGAGGGGCAGGGGCACAGGAGGGTAGTGGAGGAGGTGAGTAATGAGAACAGAGTATATGAACATGCCATCATGAAACTCAAAAACTTTGTATACTAATCTAAAAATAAAATTTTAATCTATAATTTATTTATTTTTAGTTTGTTCACATAGTTGTGGAGGAATCACTATTATGTAATTCCAAAATATTTTCATTAACCCCAAAAGAAATCTTGTAATTAAAAACAAATAATAACAAATGTTGACAAAGACATAGGGAAAGGGGAACATTTATACACTGCAGGTGAGAATGTAAGTTAGTCCAGCCACTATGGAAATCAGTATGGAGGGTTATCAAGAAAATGAAAAATAGAACTACCACACGGTCCAACTATACCATTCCTGCAAATAAACCCAGAGAAATCTAAATTAACATATTACATCAATATCTACAGTCCATATTTACTGAAGCACTATTCATAGCAGCAACTTATGGAATGACCTAAGGTATCTGTATACAGATGAATGGATAAAGAAAATGGGATGCAAACATATACACACAGATATACATATATAATGAAATTTTACCCAGCCACAAAGAAGAATGAAATTATATCATTTGTAGGCAAATGGATGGAACAAGAGATCATATTAAGCAAAATAAACCAGACTCAGAAAACAAATATTGCAAGTTTCTCTGATATAAATCCTAGATTTTAATATATATACATAAAATAATTAATAAAGTATAAAATTATATATATTTTATATGTGAAAAAAGAA
>NW_008358534.1:3699357-3700824 GCF_000622305.1 Nannospalax galili | reverse complement strand
TTATTTAAAATATTTTATTGATTTCTTTGAGAATTTCACACAATGTATTTTGATCATATTCAGACACTCTCCCCATCTCCTTTCAGATGTACCCCCACCTTACTACCACCCCAAGACTTGATGTCCTTTATTATTTTTTTAAAAGGCCTATTGAGTCTAATTTGTGTTCCCCAAATGCTCTTGCATGTGGGTCCATTCCCTGGATCCTGGTCAACTCACTTAGCATCACATCTTTAAAGAAAATTAACTCTCCTTCTCCCAGCAGTTATCAACTGCCAATAGTTCCTCAGCTAGGGCTGGGCCTTCTTGTCCATCCCATCCATGCGAACTTTTCTCTGGCTTGGACTGGTGCAGGTCTTGTACATGCTGTCATATGTAGTGTGGATTCATACGTGCAACTCTCCTGATGTGTCCAGGAAACATGATTTCCCTGCATTCATTCATTACCTCTGGCTCTTACAGTCTTCCCACTCCCTCTTCTGCAATGATCCCTGACCCTTGAGAGGAAAGGGTGTGATATAGATGTCCTATTGATAACTGAGCACTCTGCCATCTCTTATTCCCTGCACGTTGACCAGTTGTGTGTCTCTGTGTCAGTCACCATCTGATGCAAGAATCTTTTCTGGTGAGAATTGACAGATGCATGAATCTATGGGTATAAAATAAGTCATTAGGATTTGGTTTAATATTATGATCCTGTAGCAGAATAATAATAAGTAGGTTCTCCCTTATGGCCTGTGAGCTGTCTAGCTCCAAGTTCTTAGCCCTGATAACCATACCAGTTATGTAAAGCAAATCTTAAATTCAAGCAGAAAGTGATTGGTTACTCCCATAACATTTGTGGGAGTAGCTTGCCAGGCCAAACATTATTGTAGTTTGTGGGGTTCACAACTGGGTGAGGTTGATGATAACTTTTTTCTTTTAATATCATGTGTACCACCTTCCAGTATCATGAAAACTATCCAGTAGAGATGAAGCTTCCAGGTGAGCACCAGCTTGAATTCTCCATGTTTGTTCTATGACTCAGGTATGTAGTGTCTTCAGCAATAGGGTCTTTCTGTCAAATTCTAAAGGGTGACTGAGAGCAAAGACAATAGTGTGTATTATTTTATTGTTTGAGGGTCTATGGGACACCCCTGGTCAACAATTCCAAAAGGTGAATTCCATTCCTGGCATTTGCTAGCCTATGATGTCTGGTAGGGGATGTGGTTTTGTTCTATGACTCAGGTATGTAGTGTCTTCAGCAATAGGGTCTTTCTGTCAAATTCTAAAGGGTGACTGAGAGCAAAGACAATAGTGTGTATTATTTTATTGTTTGAGGGTCTATGGGACACCCCTGGTCAACAATTCCAAAAGGTGAATTCCATTCCTGGCATTTGCTAGCCTATGATGTCTGGTAGGGGATGTGGTAGTGTGATTCCACATTATGGTGATGCCTGAAAAAAAAAAAAAAAAACAGCCTGACTC
>NW_008358534.1:3697860-3699100 GCF_000622305.1 Nannospalax galili | reverse complement strand
CTGAAAAAAAAAAAAAAAAAAACAGCCTGACTCCTAACATCCATTTCAACCACAAGTGGGACCCAAACTATTATGAGAACTTGTTCGGTAGGATTTCTCCTAGAATTGTACTCTTAAACCAAGGCCTTGTTCTTTATTGAAACAGTGTATCCAGCATGAAGTGGGGGAAAAAGGTTTTACCAGGAAACATTCTCTTTGTGACCCCTACTGATCTAGAACAGCACACACAAGCACAAACATGTTACCAAGTTGATCCCACCTGTTGTTTACAACACAAATGGAATAATTCTTTCTGCTCCCAATGAATATCAGCTGCCTGTAGTACTTGCTGTTTTCACAATACACATTACTCTGGGTCAAAGGCAAGGAAGGGTAATGAAGATTTAAAGGAACATGTTTGGGTTACAAGAGGCGCCCAAGGCCTAGTAAACTTGCTTGCATTAAAAGCAAGATGAGATAGTGTTAAAATATCTCAGAACAAATGATTATCTTTGGTTATAAGTTTAGGTAAAAGTCATTCCCACAGTTCCCCCTAGTTTACTTTATAAAAAAAAGAATGTACACGTTATAACAGAAGGCATTTTCGGAAGAGTCATTCCTATAGTTCTTCCTTGTTTTATCTAAGAAGGATATCCATTGGGGTGGTCACTGGCGGTGGCCTAATTAAGGTGCATTATGCTGGAGGAGTGTCATGAATCATCAGGATGTCTTGCATAATTCTCTGGAAAAGTCAGCACTGCTTGTGACAAGAAGGAAAATGAACAAGCTGGCCATTCATATGGTTGAAATCCAGGAGAGGGACCATCTTCTGTTGCCAGGTTGTTGTCTTCTGGGGCCACCTCATGATATGGCTTTACCAATTACACTGGAATGCAGAGAGAGCCTAGAGGAGAAAGTTTAGAGGCAGAGCCTTGGCTCCTCCTGAGAGGAACAGGAAGGACCCAGTCATTAGTGAGTCCTTAAGGGAGTTTACATAAAAAGATGGGTTTTGATAAAACCTCTTGTTTCTTAAGATGCTTTTTCTGTGGGTGTTAGGGGGAAGACTGAGATGAACAATTTATACAATTTTAAGTACAGGGACTGGAGAGATGCCTCAGTAGTCAGGAGCACTTGGTGTTCTTCCAGAGGACCCAGGTTTGCTTTCCAGCACCCATATAGCAGATAACATCCATCTATAATTCAGTTCTGGGGGATCCAACACCCTCTTCTGGCCTCTATGGATACTGCACACACATGGTGC
>NW_008358534.1:3694320-3697832 GCF_000622305.1 Nannospalax galili | reverse complement strand
ATATATATATATTCAGGCAAAACACTCATACACATAAAATATAAATAATCAAATTTTAAAAATTAAGTTGATTTTAAGAAATTTAAAGTGTAATTTGCTTTAGTAAGTTGTGCTTTAAAGTATAGTTGCTTAGGAAGTCATTCCTGAGCAGATAATACCTTTTTCCCTCTTCTTGTTTATGTATTTGATTTTTAAATCATAAATAATTTGGCACTGATCTTAGCAGACAGCCTGAGATGGTGGGTTCCAACTTCCATCAGTGTAGTGGCTCTGATCTCAGCAGACCACCAGAGAGTGTCTAGTTCTGGCCTCCCTCTGGCCTCTTTCTGACAGAGGGGCTGAGAATGCATGGGACTGCCTGAGAGTCCAGGGATCCTGCCTCCATATGGGTGTTGAGCTTCCCCTAATTGCTCCATACCCATTCCTCTACCTGGAATTTTGTGAGACCCCTCCCAAGGACCCAGGGTAGATCTGGCTTTAGTAGGCTAAGGCTGAGAACCTAGCACACAGCCTGAGAGGGTGGACTGCCTGAGAGCGCCCAGATCCTGCCTCCATGTGATGAAGGAAGGCTGAGTGTACCTGACTGGAGCCTGAATTGGGCTTCTGTGGGTACTCTTGAATAGTTGATCTGAAGCCATCAGTACCCTCCAAATTAAATCTGAGAGAAACTGAATGCTGGACCAACCAGCTTTACATATCCAACAAAGAAAGGATCTAGGCACCCAGATAATACAAACAGAAGCATACTTCAACTTAACTCTCATATCAGAATCATAAACAACAAAAGAAATTCACATACCAAAATCACAACGAAAGAATAATAAAACGGAAAGCCAAAACACTATGTACCCACAAAACTCCACCAATCCTGTAGAAGAGTTCTATAAGGAGAACTTAGAGATAACCCAGGACACTGAATTTAAAACAACAATCATAAACATGATCAAGGAATTCAATGAATTTAAAGAACACACAAACTAACAAAGAACTGAAAGAAAATAGGGATAAACTTCTGAAATAAATTCACAAAAGAGATAGAAGCATTGAAGAAAACTCAGGCAGAAATGAAGAAGGAAGTGCAAAACTCAATAAGCTGACTTGAAACAACAGGGGAAAGCCTCACTGCTAGAATGAATGAAATGGAAAACAGAATATCAACACTGGAGGATAAAGTTGAAGAACTGGACCACTCAAGCAAAGAGTATGGAAAAATTCAAAAAACATAAGAATGGGCTATGCAAGAGATGTGGAACACCATGAAAAGGCCAAATCTACAGATCATAAGAATAGAGGAAGGAGAAGAATTTCAGGTTAATGGTGTTGTCCAGATCTTAAACAGGATTGTAGAAGAGAATTTCCCAAAATTAAGGAAAGATATACCCACACAAATACAGGAATCACATAGAACTCCAAATAGACAGGATCAGAAAAGAAACTCCCCACAACATATCATAGTAAAAACACTAAATGTGCAGAACAAAGAGAGAATACTGAAAGCAGTAAAAGAAAAACAAGTCACATACAAAGGAAAACCCATCAGAATTACAGCTGACTTATCAATGAAAACTCTGAAAGCCAGAAGATCCTGGACGAGGTATTTCCAGTTCTACATGACAACAGATGTCAGCCCAGAATACTTTACCCAGCAAAAATGTCTATTCTAGTTGAGGCGGAAAGATCCACCAAAAAATTAAAAGCCGGAAGAAATACATGCCCACAAAACAAGCTCTTCAAAAATACTTGAAGAAATACAGACAGCAGGGAGAGAACAACTATACCCTAGGGGCAATGAAAGAAAATAAATAAAGATATAATCTAGGAAACACAAAATTAGACAGAGAACGCAAACAACAATCAAAATGATGGCAACCAATACACATCTTTCAATAATAACCTTAAATATCAATGGACTGAACTCCCCAGTCAAAAGGCACAGGCTAAGTCAATGGATTAAGAAACAAAATCTGCCTTTACTTCCCTGGGATACACAGCCTCTGGGCATCCTGGTGCCTGAACCTTTCCTGGCTAAGTCCAGCATGCCCACTGAGTCTTGACTCCTCCAGGCTCATTCACCCTCCCAGCTCCCTGGCTGTGTCTCTCCTCCTAGCCTGGGTACAGGACCATTTCTTGTCTTGGCACCCCAGACACTGGGGCTAACCTCTCAGCCCAGAGCCACCACTGCTTCCTGATCCTTCGCATCCAGACTGTGGTGGTTTGAATGAAAATGTCCCCCATAGGCTCCAAGTGTTTGGATATTTTGTCCCTAGATGATGGCACTGTTTTGGGAGGTTTTAGAAGGTGTGGCTATCCTGGAGGAAGCATGTCATTGGGGGTGGGCTTAGAGAGTTCTTAAGCCTTGTCAGATCTCCAGTGCCTCTGCCACCATGCCTCCCCGCCAAGACAGACTGTAATTCCCCTGGAACCGTAAGCTCAAATAAATTCTTCCTTCTATAAATTGCTTGGGTCAGTGTTTCTATCACAGCAACAGAAAAGTGACTAATACACGGACCAACCCAGTTCCTTCCTGTGGCCCCCATGAACACTCTGGGCCTGGTCCCGCCCTCACCTCCATTTAAAGCCTTGGGTGGCACAGCCTCCAGGCATCCTGAGACCAGCATCTTTCCTGGGCTCTACTCCCAGGCCAGCCTAGCCCCCAAATTCCTGAGGGCAGCATCTTTTCTGGGGGGACCCAGACTTTAGGAGAAAACCTGAGAGCATCTAAGTCTCATCTCACTTGGGCTTCTGTGGGAATTCCCAAAGACAAAAGCAATTAGGCCACTCCAATATAAAATCTAAAGAGAGAACTTGAAGCCCTAACCAACCAGCTTTTCATGCTCAAAAAGTAAACCACAAAGGCACACAATGTTCACAAAAAGAAGCAGATATAAACTCAACAAAGGAAGGCTTGAGTCTTATGCAAGAATCAGAAATTACAAAAGAAATTCACATGTCAAAGTCACAGAGAAAAAATAATAACATGAAAAACCTAAGTAATAGATCCCCACCAAGTACCAATAGTCCTCTAGAGGAGTACAATGAGAACATCCTAGAGATAACATGGGACACGGAACTCAAAAGAACAAAAGAACAAAGATGAATATGATAAAAGAATGCAGTGAATTTAAAGAACACACAAACAAGGTAATCATAGAGCTGAAGGAAGATAGGGATAAACTTCTGAATGAATTGAGAAAAGAGCAAGAAATATTGAAAAACACTCAGACTGAAATGAAGAAGGAAGTGAAACACTCAGTAAGCCAATTAGAAACGAAAGGAGAAAACCTCACCAATAGGATGAATGAAATGAAGAAAAGCATATCAAGACTGGAAGATAAAATGGACGAATTAGACCACTCAAGCAAAGATTATGAAAAAATTTAAAAAGCACAAGAATGGAATATGCAAGAACTGTGTGACACCATAAAAACCAAACAAACTTACAAATTCATACAGGAAGGTGAAGAATCTCAAGATAATGGTATGGAACAGATCTTCAACAGGATTGTAGAAGA
>NW_008358534.1:3688151-3693734 GCF_000622305.1 Nannospalax galili | reverse complement strand
ACTTGAATGGATTAAGAAACGAAGCCCATCTTTTTGTTGTCTGCAAGAAACTCATCTCACTTTCAAGGACAGGCACTACCTTAAGTTGAAAGAATCGAAAAAAAATATACCAAGCAAATGGTACTAAGAAAAAAGCAGGCATTGCAATTCTAATATCTGTTAAAATAGACTTTAAACTAAAACTAATCAGATGAGACAAAGATGGTCACTTCATTCTGATCAAAGGAACAATAAACCAAGAAGATATAACCATGAACACATATTCACCAAACTCTGGTGCACCCAACTTCATAAAAACCGTACTACAGGACTTTAAGACCCAGATTAATCCCGACTCATTAATAGTACGGGATGGCAATACCCCACTGTCGCCATTAAATAGGTCAACAGGACAGAGAATTAACAGAGAGACATCTGAATTAAAAAATACTATATATCAAATGGACCTAACAGACATCTACCAAATATTTCACCCAAGCACCAAAGAATATACTTTCTATTCAGTGCCCCATGGAATCTTCTCCAAAATCAACCATATACTGAGGCACAAAACAAACCTCAACAAATACCAAAAGATTTAAATAATTCCATGCATTCTATCAGACCACAATGCGTTAAAGCTTAAAATCAACACCGGAAGAAACCCCAGTATCCACATGAACATTTGGCAATTAAACTACACACTCTTGAATGATGAATGGATCAAATGGGTCAAAAGAGAAATTAAGAAAGAAATAAAAGTATTCCTGGAACTAAATGAAAAGGACAATACAACACAACAAAACCTCTGGGACACATTGAAAGCAGTCCTTAGAGGGAAGTTTATAGCTCTAAGACCCTCCATTAAAAAATTGGAAAGAACACAAGTAAGTGACTTAACATTGCAACTCAAGACACTTGAAAAGCAACAACAAATGAAACCCAAACCCAGCAGACAAGAAGAAATAACAAAAATCAGACCAAAAACTAATGAAATTGAAGCAAAGAAAACAATACAAAAAAATCAACAAATCCAAGAGCTGGTTCATTGAAAAGATAAACAAGAATGACAGACCGCTAGCCCAGTTAACCAAAAGAAGGAAAGAGCACCTCCAAATCAACAAAATCAGAGATGAAAGGGAAAACATCAGTACAGACACCAAAAAGATCCAGAACATTATAAGGGAATACTTTAAAAACCTATATGCTACTAAATTTGAAAACCTAAAAGAAATGGATGGGTATCTAAAAGCATGGAAACCACCAAAACTAAACCAAGAAGAGATTAACAGCATAAACAGACCCATATCACAAAAAGAAATTGAAACAGTAATACAAAACCTCCAGACTAAAAAAGCCCAGGACTAGATGGATTTACAGCAGAATTCTGCCAGACATTTAAAGAACATCTACATCCAATACTACTTAATTTATTCTAAAAGATGGAATTGGAGGGAGAACTTCCAAATTCCTTCTATGAAGCAAGCATTACTCTAATACCAAAGCTAGGTAAAGATACAACCCAAAAAGAAAACTATAGACCCATATCCTTAATGAACACAGATGCAAAAATTCTCAACAAAATACTTGCAAACCACACACAGACACATCAAAAAGACAATCCACCATAATAAATTTGGCTTTATTCCAGAGATGTAGGGATGATTCAGTATAGGTAAGTCAACAAATGTCATAAATCATATAAATGGGCTCAAAGACAAGAACCACATGGTCATCTCAATCGATGCCAAGAAGGCTTTTGACAAAATTCAACTTGCACTTATGTTCAAAGTTCTAGAGGGAACTGGTCTGGAGGGAACATATCTCAACATAATTAAAGCCTTATATAACAAGCCCACTGCCAACATCATTCTAAATGGTGAAAAACTGAAAGCATTTCCATTGAAATCAGGAACCAGACAATGCTGTCCACTATCTCCACTCCTTTTTAACACAGTGCTTGAAACTCTTACAAGAGCAATAAGACAAGAGAAGGAAATTAAAGAACTAATAATTGGAAATGAAGAGCTCAAACTATCCCTTTCTGAGATCCCAAAAATTCCACCAGAAAACTCCTAGAAATTATTAACACATTCAGTAAAGTGGCAAGTCACAAAATTAATTTACAAGTCTGTAGACTTTCTATATACCAATAACAAACAATCAGAGAAAGAGTATATGGAAACACTCCATATCACTATAGCTGCAATGAATAAATAAATAAATAAATAAATAAATAAATAATCTTGGAATAATCCTGACCAAGGATATTAATGATCCCTGAAATGAAAATTTTAAATCTTTAAAAAAGAGATTGAGGAAGACATCAGATGATGAAGGACCACCCATGCTCATGGATTGGAAGATTTAATATTTTGAAAATGATCATCCTACCAATAGCCATTGATAGTGTCAATGCAGTGCCAATCAAAATCTCCATGCCATTTTTCACATTGGAAAAAACCATCCTAAGATTCATATGGAAGCATAAAAGACCTCGGATAGCCAAAGCAACCCTGAGCACTAAGAGCAATGCTGGGGGAATTACTATAACAGATTTTAAACTGTATTACAGAGCTATAGTCCTAAAAACAACATGGACTAGCACAAAAATAGACCCATGGATCAATAGAACAAAACTGAAGACCCAAATATGAGTACATGCAATTTCAGCCACCTGATATTTGACAAAGGGGCCAAGAACATTCACTGGAGGAAAGACAGCATGTTCAGCAAATGGTGCTGGCAAAACTGGATCTCCACCTATAGAAGAATGAAACTATACCCCTATCTTTCACCTTGCACAAAAGTCAACTCCTAATGGATCAAAGACCGCAATGTGAAGTCTGAAATTCTGAAACTGTTAGAAGAAAACATTGGCAATAACCTACAAGATATAGGTGCAGGAAAGCTTTTTCTAAACTGAACATCAATTGCCCAGGTAAGAAGGTCACGAATCAACAAATGGAACCTCATTAAACTAAAAAGTTTCTGTATATCAAAAGGAGCAACCAAGGAAGTGAAGAGAGTGCCCACAGAATGGGAAAAAATCTTCACCAGTGACACATCTGACAGAGGTTTAACATCCGGAATATATAACAAACTGAAAAAACAAAGAATCAAGAAAGGATGTAACCCAATTAAAAGATGGGCTAAGGAACTGAACAGAGAGTTCTCAAAAGAAGAAATAAGGATGGCTACGAAACATCTTTAAAGGTGTTCAACATCACTAGTAATTAGGGAAATGCAAATTAAAACCACTTTAAGACTTCACCTTATCCCAGTTAGACTGGCTAAGATCAAGAGAACAAATGATACCAAATGTTGGAGAGGATGTGAAAAATCTTCACACATCTGATAGAGGTTTAACATCCAGAACATATAAAGAACTCAAAAAACAAAGAATTGAGAAACCAAATGATGCAATTAACAGATGGACTAAAGATCTAAACAGAGAGTTCTCAAAGGGAGAAATAAAGATGGCTAAGAAGCATCTCAAAAAGTGTTCAACGTCATTAGTAATTAGGGAAATGCAAAGTAAAACTACCATAAGGTATCACCTTACCCCATTCAGACTGGCTAGGATCAAGAGAACAAATGATACCAAATGCTGATGAAGATGTGGAGAAAGGGGAACGCTCATTCACTGCTGCTGGGATTGCAAACTCGTGCAATCTCTGTGGAAAACAGTGTGGAGAACTCTTCAAAGACTAAAAATGGACTTATCATCTGACCCGATTATAGCACTCCTTGGCATATACCCAAAGAACTCATCCTATTTAAGAGACACGTGTATATCCATGTTTGTTGCTGCTCTTTTCATAATAGCTAAGAGATGGAAGCAACGCAAGTGTCCCTTAACTGACGAATAGATAATGAAAATGTGGTTCATTTATATGATGGAGTTTTACTCAGCAGTAAGGAAAGACGAAATCATGAAATTTGCAGGTAAATGGATAGAACTAGAAACTGTTATACTAAGTGAAGTAACATAGATTCAGAAAAAAAACCCCGACATATGTTCTCCTTCATATGTGGATCCTAGAATCAAATTCTGATAAGTGAGTATGTATCCAGACATAGCTACAGGAACCAGGATAGTGAAAAGGAACCAGCGAGGTAAAGGAAAAGAAAGAATCTGAACGAGAAATACAGTAGGAAACAGACATTATCTAAAGGGAGATATGGATAAACATGGAGCTATTTTAAGGGGAGGGGGAGCAAAGGCTATACAAGGAACCTAGGGGATAAAGGGAAAGAAGGAGCTCAAGAGAGGTGGGACCATAGGAGAAGGGTATTATAAAGGGAGAAATGGGATGGGGGGGCAACTTAAATCGGGAAACCACAGTGGAAGGGGTGTACAATTTGAGAGATAAATAATGCCTAATGAGTTTTAGAAAACCAGAGGGAACCATATTAGGCCATCAAACGACTGACAAATTATACATACAACCAGATCAAAGAATGTAATATATGTCTAAGCATGGTTTATCTGAGAGCCTTTGGTCTTTGCCCAAGCTATATCTACATGGCACATGGTAATTAAAAGTACCAGACTGGTGGAACTAACCTTCTTGGATGTTTAACAGCCATACTATGAGGCCTATACTAATTTGGACAGAGGGACATAAAGGACAGTTTTTGCTCCTTTCCCTTCTAGGTTGACTAAGTTCCCTGGGAATGTGAGCATCTCTCAAAATGTCCTGTAACTGTGGTGAATCACATATTCTCTTGATCAAGGAGGCTGTGGGAGACACCACCAGATGGACCTGAAGACCTGAACCAGTGTCCAGTCTACAAAGAGGAGGGTCAACACAGAGGAAACATTTCCTCCATTCTTCCAAGCGAAGCCAACCACGGTTGAGCAGGAAAGAAAAAATTCTTTAGAAGAGGGCAGGCAAAACTAGGTTCAATTTTGCACATCTTTAATAACAGTACTCCAGAGGCAGAACTAGAGTGATCTCTGTGAGATCAAGGTCAGCCTGGTTTCCACAGGGAGCCTAAGCCAGCTGTGGCTACAGGGAGACTCTGTCTCAAAAACAAATTAAATGGTGGCTGAAAGCTGATGAGATGAATGAAAGGCTCAAAGATCCACACTATTTTTTTACAGCCGCCCAGAGTTTGATTCCCAACACCCACGTCAGGCATCTGCTAACTGCCCGTAACTACAGCTTCGAGGGGTTCTGACACCTCTGCCTCTGGAACACCCACAATTATTGCTGCTAGAAGAGGAACAGCTGGCCTTCCGAAAACAAAGACCTCTAGATAGGGTGACTAGATTCACCAGATGGACAAGTAGTGGGGAATGGCTGGGGGTGCCAACAACAGTGCAGACAGTAGCAGGGATATCAGAGTATAAATGCTCTAGTGGGAGGAGGGAGGCTATGGGAGGGTGCCATCTGGGATGTGGGTGTATAGTCGAATAAGATGGTTTGGAGATGTTCTGTATGATATACACACAAAAAAATCAACAAATTAAAGTAAAAGACATTTGAGGAGGAAGCCTAAAAATTTACTTCATGTTAAATAGTAGAGGTGATAAACATTACCAGTGAAATCTACCTGATGACTTTATATCCATACTCAGGTATTAAAGATCCAAGT
>NW_008358534.1:3673546-3687998 GCF_000622305.1 Nannospalax galili | reverse complement strand
GTCTTACAGGGTTTATACTGAGTTCAATATTGTATAACTGTAATAATTCAATTGTGAACCTAAAAAGTTACAGCCACTTTTGAAAGAGATGTATCCTTGCTCTGGAATGTGTTACTGAATATGTTAAAGCTGTAATGAAATGCTTCTTCTAATCATGTGGTTATTAAATTTAAAAAAATTAAAAAAGAAAAAATATAAATGCAAGTTACGTACATTATTGAACATGTGTATTAATAGCAGAATATGCTATATTATGAACAAGAAACGTTATTTAATATCTCCCTGAAGCATTAAAAAACAATAACTATCCACTAGCTTCAGCATCATTGTTGGCTTTGGAAAAGTGTAACAATATAGTACAAATGATCTTGAAGGAAAAAAAAAGATACAAAATCCATCTCTTTGCTGTCTGCAAGAAACCCATCTCACCTTCAAGGACAGGCACTACCTTAAGATAAAAGGATGGAAAAGAATACTCCAAGCAAATGGCACTAAGAAAGAAGCAGGGGTTACAATTCTAATATCTAATGAAATAGGCTTCAAAGTAAAACTAATCAGAAGAGATAAGGAGGGTTACTCCATTCTGATCAAAGGAACAGTTACCAAGAAGATATTACAATCCTTAACATATATGCACCAAACTCTGGGGCACCCAAATTCATAAAAATAACACTACAGGACATTAAGACACAGATTAACCCCAACTCAGTAATAGTAGGGAACTTCAATACCCCACTGTCTCCATTAGACAGGTCAACTGGACAAAGAATAAACAGACATCTCAATTAAATGATACTATACATCAAATGGATGTAACAGACATCTTTTGAATATTCCAGCCAAGCGTCAAAGAATATACTTTCTACTCAGCACCCCACGGAACTTTTTCAAAAATTGATCACATACTGGGCCACAAAACAAACCTCAACAAATACAAAAAAAATGAAATAATCCCATGCACTCTATGAGATCACAATGCAATAAAGCTCAAAATCAGCACTGGACAAAGGCCTGTCAGTATATGAAATCGTGGCAATTGAACAATGCACTGCTAAACAACAAGTGGGTCAAAGAAGAAATTAAGAAAGAAATAAACAAATTACTGGAATTCAACTAAAAAGACAATGCAACACAACACAACACGACCTCTGGGACACTTTAATAGCAGTCCTAAGAGGGAAGTTTATAGCTGTAAGTACCTACATAAAAAATTAGAAAGAGCCCAAATAAATGACCTAACATTGCAACTCAAGACACTGGAAAGGAAAGGACAAATGAAACTCAAACCCAGCAGAAGAGAAGAAATAACAAAAATTAGAGCAGGAATTAATGAAGTAGAAACAAAGAAAACAATACAAAGAATCAATGAATCTAAGAGCTGGTTCTTTGAAAAGCTAACCCCTGTGGAATACCCAGTTCACCATAAGAAAGGAAGAGCACCTCCAAATCAGCAAAATCAGAGATGAAAGGTGAAACATCATAACGAACACCAAAAAGATTGAGAACATTATAAGGGAATACTTCAAAAACCTATACACTATTAAATTTGAAAACCTAAAAGAAATGGATGGATATCTAAAATCATGGGAACCACCAAAGTTAAACCAAGAAGGTATCAACAGTTTGAACTGACCCATAACTTGTGAGGAAACTGAAACAGTAATACAAAGCCTCCCAAGTAGAAAAAGCCCAGGCCCAGATGGATTTACAGCAGAATTCTACCAGACATTTAAAGAAGACCTCCAACCAATACTACTTAACTTATTCAAAATGATAGAAAGAGGGAGAACTCCAAAATTCCTTCTATGAAGCCGATATCATTGTAATACACAAACTGGGTAAAGACACAAACAAACAAACAAACAAAAACTATAGACCTGTATCCTTAATGAACATCGATGCAAAAATTCTCAATAGAATACTTGCAAACTGCATACAGACACAGATGAAAAAGATCATTCACCATGATTAAGTAGGCTTTATCCCAGAGATGCAGGGCTGGTTCAGTATACACAAGTCAATAAATGTCATTAATCATACAAATGGACTCAAAAACAAAAATCACATTGTCATCTCAAAAGATGCAGAAAAGGCTTTTGACAAAATTCAGCATGCATTTACGTTCAAGTCCTAGAAGGAATTGGACTGGAGAGAGCATACCTCAAAATAAGTAAAGCTATATACAGAAAACCCACAGCCAATATCATTCTAATTGGAGAAAAACTGGAAGGATTCCCATTAAAATCAAGAACCAGACAAGGATGTCCACTATCTCCACTCCTTTTCAACATAGTGCTTGAAACTCTTGCTAGAGCAATAAGACAGGAGAAGGAAATTAAAGGAGCACTACTTGGAAAAGAAGAGGTCAAACTATCACTTTTTGAGATGATGTGATACTATACCTAAGAGATCCCAAAAGTTCCACCAGAAAACTCCTAGAACTGATCAACACTTTCAGTATAGTGGCAGGGTATAAAATAAATCTACACAAATCAGTAGCCTTTCTACATACCAAGATCAAACAATTGGAGAAGAAATGCAGGGAAATGCTCCCATTCACAATTGCTGCAAATAAAATAAAATAAAATATCTCAGAATAAATCTGAACAAAGACACCATAGATCTCTGTAAGGAAATTCTGAATTGTTAAAGAAAGAGATTGAGGAAGGCACCAGGAGATATAAAGACCTCCCATGCTCATGGATTGAAAGAATTAATATTGTGAAAATGACCATCCTACCAAAAGCTATATATAGATTCAATGCAATCCCAATCATAATCCCCATGACATACTTCACAGAATTAGAACAAAACATCCTTATATTCATATGGAAACACAAAAGACCCTGGATAGCCAAAGCAACCCTGAGCACAAAGAGCAATGCTGGGGGAATTACTATACCACATCTCAAAATATCCTACAGAGCTATAGTCATAAAAACAGCACGATGCTGGCACCAAAATAGACACGTAGATCAATGGAACATCATTGAAGGTCCAAACCCGAGTACATGCAATTTCAGCCACCTGGTATTTGACAAAGCTGCCAAGAACACACAATGCAGGAAAGACAGCACGTTCAACAAATGGTCCTGGCAAAACTGGATCTCCACTTCCAGCCCCGGGGGGGCAAAAGGGGACCCCTGTCTAAAAAAAAAAAAAAAAAAAAATGCACAAAAGTCAACACCAAATGGATCAATGACCTCAATGTGAAACTGGAAACCCTGAATCTATTAGAAGAAAATATTGGTAGTAACTTACAAGATATAGGTATAGGAAAGGATTTTCTAAATCAGACAACAGTTGCTCAGAAATTAAGGTCATCAATCAACAAGTGAGACCTCATTAAACTAAAAAGCTTCTGTAAAGCAAAAGAAACAATCATCAAAAAAGTTTAGAGAAAACCCACAGACTGGGAAAACAATCTTCGCCAGTGACACATCTGACAAGGGTTTAACATCTAGAATATATAAAGAACTTAAACAACAAAGAATTGAGAAACAAAATTATCTAAACAGAGTTTGCAAATGAAAAAATAAAGATGACTAAGAAACATCTCAAAATGTGTTCAACATCGTTAATAATTAGGGAAACGCAAATTAAAACCACCCCAATGTATCACCTTACCCCAATCAGGCTAGCTAGGATTAAGAGAACAAATGATACCAAATGCTGCCGAGGATGTGGAGAAAGGGGAACGCTCATTCACTGCTGGTGGGATTGCAAACTCATGCAACCCCTATGGAAAACTGTGTGAAGAACTCTTAAAAAACTAAAAATGAACCTACCATATGACCCGGTTATAACATTCCTTGGCACATACCCAAAGGACTCATCCTATTGTAGAGACACTTGTACAAGTTGTTGCTGCTCTTTTCACAATAGCCAAGAAATGGAAGCAACCTAAGTGCTCCTCAACTGACAAGTGGCTAACAAAAATGTGGTATATTTAAAAAAATGTAGTTCTATTCAGCAGTACAGAAAGATGAAATAATGAAATTTGCAGGTAAATGGATGGATCTAGAAAATGTTATACTACGTGAAGTAACACAGACTCAGAAAAACAAATGACGAATGTTCTCCCTCATATGTAGATCCAAGAACCAAATCCTTTTAAATTCCAGGTCCTTTTAAAAAGATGACGCTATACAGCAGTTCCTTCTGCGTGAAATAACTACCATCATCATGACTTCACCTGAGCCTGATCACTAAACATCGTCACAATTGGGTTTGTTAACGGTCATGCTCATTCATTAAAGGAGGGCCAAGCAGGGTCATTGGACCCTCAATGGAGTGTTCAGCCACTCTTCCCAGCCACCTGTATGTAATTTGACCCTAATCACACATGGCCTCCTGGATTTGGGGAGGGCTTAAGTATACAATCTGGGAAAGGCTAGGGAGAGAAGGTATGACCCACGCTGGTTAAAGGCTTTCCAATGTGCATACCCTCAGGTCATACATACACCTCAGCAGCCCCTCAGTTATCTCGGTGTGCTCAATAAATTCATTGGTTCCCCAGTAAAACTTTAATCAAACATTGGCTCAACACTAGAACCTTGGAAGGGAAGAAGCATTGCTTAGCATCCCCAGGAAAGTAGTTTCACAACAGATAGAAAATGTATTTGTTAATGCTATTACAGCTCATAATTATTTAAAAAAAAAAAGAAAATGAGAATGTAAAAGATGTTAAAAGGATATGGGAATGGAGATATTTTCCAAAATAGACAGAAAAATGAGAAAGCCTAAGCAAAGTTTGTTTTATATAAAGGATGAGACAAAAATAATACACACATAATCTTAAAATGTCTATGGTCATAGTTTAGTCAAGTAGTTTAAGGAACAAAATATATTTCTAGTCAGAGTTGATCTGAGAATATTTGTTTTTTTTTTCACCCAAGCCTTATCTACATAGCACATGATAATGGTGGAAATTATACACAGCAGATCAAGACTGGTGGAACTAACCTTCTTGGATGTTTAACAGACATACTTTGAGGCCTATACTAATTGGTCAGAGGGACTTAAAGGACAGTTTTTGCCCCTTGCCCTCCAAGGTAGACTAAGTTCCAGGGGACTATGGAATATCTCTCAAAATGTCCTGTAACTGTAGTGAAACACCTGTCCTCTTGTTCAGGGAGGTCATGGAGACCCCCACACGATGGACTTGAACCAGTGTCCAGTCTGCAAAGAGGAGGGTCAACTCAGAGGAAACATCTCTTTCATGCTTCCAAGTGAAGCCAGCCATGGTCAAGCAGGACCTTTGACTTATTTTCACATAGATGGGACTGGTAAAAGAAAGGATGTAGGGGCTCCTCCCAAGCCCTTGTAACCCCTGAGAAACAGATCCTCAACTGATCTTAAGTGTAAAAATAAATTGATTTATTTGGGCCAACTCTATGGTTTTAAATACCCAAAAGCAAAGTAGAAACAAAGATTAAAGTCATCAGTATGCTTCTTTAAGAGTTCAAGGGATTACACTTCCCAGACATTAGGCTTAAGTCTATATATAAAAAGTGATTTAGACAATCATTTCTCTTTGATGATTTTGTTCCTATACATAAAGTGCTGCTCCAATGTAAGACTTCAAATCTTGGTCTCCAATATGGTAGTATCCACCTATAGCTAAGGGAGACAACCAGTTATTGTTCTAAAATGATGGATAAATTTGTTTTCTCCCCCTATCTAGAAGCCTTTGAGAGGGTACTGACACTGATTCTAACCACTCCAACAGCTATCAGAATACCTGAAATCAAATCCTGAATCCATCACTCTAGAGTCCATCCTTGGAAGACAAAAGAAAAATGAGGAGGAACCGAATAGAGGGATGCTTTTGGAAGTCCTTGTCAAGAAATTCCAATGGACCCTCATATGAACATTTCAAAATTGCCCAGTTCTGACTTTTTTCTTGTTTCCTGTCTAGAACTTGTAATGCTAAGTACTCTTGCCTTTATTTATCCTTCACATCTCCTATTCATGATTCAAGGACTTTCTTTTCCTCCTAGAGATAAGAGTTATGCATTTTGGGAGTCTTTTAGATAGACCCACTGAAGGGGTACACCAATTGCCTTACCCTGTGTCCCTGTTTAGCATGGAAGAAGCCAGAGCAGTCTGAGTCCCAATTCTCTGTTGGCAATTTGGGTAACCTCTTCAGAGGATGGTGTGATAAGAATGGGAGGTAGGAATTGGCTAGGCAGTCAGGGTAAAAAGGCCCCAAAGAAAAGTAGCCAGTTTCTTGGCTAAAACCCACAATGTCCTTGGGTCTCTTAGCAACATACTCTGTTCCAAAGGCTCAAAAATATTTGGAAGCTTTTATCTAATCCTTAAAAGATTTTAGGGTTACCTCTTCAGAGGGGGGAATGTAAGAGTAGTCAAAAGACCCATAAAAAAATAAAGAAAGAAGAAGAGCACATGAAGTTATCAGAAAAAAAAAGTGATGGGGAGATATGGGAGGAGTTGGCGGGGAGGGTGTGGACATGGATTTGATCAAAACACCTTATATGCATGTATGAAATTCTCAATAAATTTTTTGTTTAAAACGTAAACAAATTAATTTGGCTTAATTATGACTTGTCCTTGGAGAATGCTATGAGTGATATTAACTTTCCAAAATTGGCAGAAATACATAACAGTTTTAGGTCCATAAATGGGACAGTTGTTTTCGTTTCTTCTGGGACCCCCCTCTACAGAGTAAGCAGTTAATAAATGTCTTTGAACAGATCCAGTAGATTCATGTGTTTGAGCGGTAGCAAAAATACAGCCTGAAAGTGTATCAAATCATGTATGAACAAAATTCAAATGATAAAAGAAAGTTAGTTGAGTTACTTGCATTTGCTGACATTCATTAGGATGAAGAACTTAGAGGTTGACTCCTCTCAGGACCCAACTGTTGGGGACCCTTGCTGTTTTGGGTTGTAGTCTTTCCATGTCCGGATAGCCGCAAGCTGGCTCGGTGCAAATGGAGAGACTCCTCTTCTCAGCGGGGCGCCTTCCTACTCTCTTCCTGACTCACCTTTTGAAGTGGCCAGCACAGATACATATCCTCCGGCACAAAAACTGCCAGGTTTTTCCTGTGTGATAATCAGTCACTGTCTGACAGCCTGACAGAAGCCCACCACCACATGTAAATGGGACATCCTACAAAGCACCTATCAACTAAGGCTTTTGCTACTACCTCCACACTATAAATATCCTGGTTTCCCCCTAATAAATCGGAGCTGTATCACCGAGCTGCACCACTGATTCTGACTGAGCTGTATCCTGTGTCTTACTGCATACGATTCAGTCTCCCCAGAGGGGGCTGTCCCTTCATAAACAACCACTCGCGAAGATCTTGCTTTCCCCGTTCTTGCACCTCCCGTCGTGATCCGGTGGCCGACTGATCGTGTACACAGAGGGAGCGCCGGCAGCTTGGAACGGAACCCGCCTGGGCAGCTGACAGGGGCCGGCAGAGCCGCCAGCTTCCGGTAGCCGCTGAGAGCCAGGGACCTGCACAGCAGGGACCCGCCCCAGCGCGTGAGAGAGACCGGTGCCACGCCAACAGCTGGCGCTCTGAGATCCCAGCGTGCCCACACCCAACAGTTGGTAATCAGGACAGTAGTAGACAATTTGTTGAGCTTTTATCTGTGATTACTGCAAAGAAATAACTAGGCAGTGAGCATGATGATTTTCTTCTCTGAAGGGGCCCCAGTAATTCTGTATGGTATCAAATGTGTTGAATAAAAGCAGGATTAGTTCATCTCTGAAGGAGGCTTTGAATAGAAGTAAATGGTGATAACAAAAATGAATCTGAGATATGAGCCAATGTTGCTTGAAGCAATAGAGGAATGTCTAAAGCCACATAGTAAAAGTTGGTTAGTAAACTGAAGGGTCAATTAGTGAATTGTTTGAAAAGAGAAAGAGCAGTTAAAAGTTCTGCCCATTGGGTGGTGTTTGCTCTGGGCAGGGGCGGTTTCAAGAGAGTGCCATATTCCATTATCATCACATCATGCAACGTTTCCTTTGCCTGATCTGTTGGCTCCATGTGAAAAAAGTTGTTAGGGCGTTAGGAATAAGATATGTACTTGTGGCAGAAAAGACTTGTATAGAAGTAATAGAATTCCACATAGAGTCTTTACAGGAGGGAGGTGAAAGTAAATTTGTCTATCCAAACCAGCAAATTCTTCTGAGGTCTGTAAATGAAAGTTTATATTATCTTGATATGTGGAAGAATAAATAATATCTAGTAAGTTGGATGGTCCTTGTCTCTGCTGAATAACAGTATTTAATTTGTTGATTTGGGGGTAATTTTTTATTGTTGTTTAGATGTATTGGGAAGAAAACACCTTTATAAAGTTGCTAAAGAGGGAGTTAACTGTCCAATGGCTTCTGTAAGGGAAAGGAGAGAATTAAAACCAAATAAACAGATAGGAAAATATGAGTGTCTACAAGAAAGTTGTCTTTATTCTAAAGCTTGAGCTACTAGCTGTAGTTGCTACAGTGCAAGAGGAGGTAGAGTGTGAGGTGAATTTAAATTAGTGTCTCCTTTGAGAGAAACAAAAAAGGGGTGTGTGTGTCAGAGAGAGAAACAGAGACAGAGACAGAAACACACACACAGAGACAGAGACAGAGACAGAGACAGACAGAGAGACAGAGAAAGACAGGCATTGGGACTTTCCAGGGAAGGTTGAAGCCAATTAATATTGCCTAAAAGCTGCTGAAGAGAATTTAATGTTATCTTTTTTTTTGGAACAGACGATTGTAATCTATGAAGCTTAATGAATAGATTAGTAACAGTATATCCAAGATAGTTGTATGGACCATGTAGTTGAATTTTGTCTGGAAATAACTTCAATAAAATATCATCCACATAAAGGAATATATATATATGTATTTGGAAATTTTTGTCTAATAAGATGTATTGCCTTATTTACCCACTATTGACAGAAGGTTGGTCTGTTAATGTTGCCTTGAGACAGAACTTAACCACTGATTATTGAGACTAGGCACAGAAAAAGCCAACCTTTCTTTATTATAAATGTGTAAGGGGATAATAAAAAAGCAAACTTTTAAATCAATATCATGGTAGTTTTTAGGGACTACAGCAGGAGAGTAAATTCCAGGTATGGTCATCAAACACCCAGAAGGTCAGTTACACCAATTTGGCATTTCTAAGCACCATGTAATATTTAGATAAGACTAGAGCAAATGTAACTAATCTTAAGTAAACCTTGGTCACACACATATGTATCTCCAGTGTTTGTAATCATTAGCAATATTAGATCAATAACTGCATTGATTTAAGTAGAGGTGTGATAGAGTACGTATACATAATCTTTGGATCTCATTTTTATGTACCTCAAATAATTTATTCAAAGTTTCATAACTTAAAAAAGCATTTTTTAGTTTTTCTTTCCATTTTAGAAGCATCCAGGCATCTTAATCTTTGTATTTCTTTACTAAAAATCTTTCCATTCTTACATCCTTCTAACATTTTCATGTACTGGTTATCTTCATACCATGACACACAATAACATTAACAAAGTTCAAAGTAGGAAAATACAGATAGAAAAGTAGATTAATAGTTGCCAGGGGCTGGGGGAGTCAAGATATTTGGGAGCCATAGTTAAATAATATCAGCTTTCTCTTGAGGGTGTTGAAAATATTGTGAAAAGGATTGTTGTGATCCATTTCTGAGAATATATTTAAATTATGTTGAATGATATGCTTTAAATGGGAAGGTTTATTATCTATTTTTATCCTTTGACAATTTCCATATATTTGTACAATGTATTTTGATCCTTATCACCCCGCATTATTTTTTCTTACTCCCTTCCATTTCTGCTGAACTTACATGTCTTCTTTTTGGGTGTGACCCACTGATTTTTAATTAGTTTCTTGTCTTAGCATGGAACCAGGACAACTAATCAGTGGCTACACTACTGAAGAACAAGACACGCCCTCCCCCAGCAAGCATTAACTTCCAACAGTTCTCCAGGAAGGGGTGGGCCTTGTGAGCACCCCCCCCATCCATGATGAAATTTTTTAAATGGTGAGTTTTTGCTACGGAAATTGGAGCTTAACAAATTTATCATAAAATTAAATGTTGCTGGCACTGGAGAGATGGCTCAGTGGTTAAGAGCAATGGCTGCTCTTGTAGGAGATTGGGGTTCAAATCACAGAGCCCATATGGCAGCTAACAATAGTCTTTAACTTCTGTTCCAGGGGATCTGATATCCTCTTCTGTCCTCATCAGGCATTATATGACACAGGTACACATACATATACACAGGCAATACACTCATGCACATAAAATTAAAATACACTAAAAGAAATTTTTAAGTAAATGTTGCTTACTCAGTGTTTTTTAGAGTCCAGTGTAACTATTCAGTATTTTCTCTTACCATTTCCTTTTCCCTTTCCTTTCCTTTCCTTTCCTTTCCTTTCCTTTCCTTTCCTTTCCTTTCCTTTCCCTTTCCCTTTCCCTTTCCCTTCCCCTTCCCCTTCCCCTTCCTCTTCCCCTTCCCCTCCCCTCCCCTCCCCTTCCCTTCTTTCCTTCTTTCCTTTCCTGTTGAAGAGAGGCAGTTTGCTTAACATATAGCTGAATGTTTTGGAAGGCAAGCTGCTGAGATTTCAGATCCTGGATTTACCAGTTTCCAGGTTTGTCATCTTGGTCAAGTCATATAGCCTTCCTGTGTCCTAGTGGTTTTTTTCCCATTAGTAAAATGTGGATAATAACAGCAGTATCTGCCTCATAGAGTTGTAGAGAAGATGAAATGAGTAAGTCCATATAAAGCACTTACGAGCTTAGAATTTGCTATTAGTATTCTATGACTAAAATCCTAGATCCAGAAAACCTTCCTAAATATTTTTGAGACAGGGTCTCCTGTAGCCCCAGTTGGCCTGGAGCTTACTATATAGACCGGGTTGGCCTTGAACTCACAGAGATCTGCCTGCCCTGCCTCCCCAGTGCTGGGATTAAAAGCATGTGCCACCAAGCCTGGCGTCTTCCTAATTTTTTTTTTATAGTTTTTTTTTCTTCTGTTCTTGATTTCTGATTACTTCTTTCCATCCCTCCCTCTCTCATTCTCTCTCTTTCCATCTTTCCCCATTCTTGTTTTATTGAGACACTGTCTCATGTAGCAAGGCTATCCTAGAACTCACTATGTAGTTGAGAATGGCCTTGAAGTCTTTGTTGTTTTGTCTTTGAGCCAGGGTCTCCTCGTAGCCCCAGTTGGCCTACAACTGGCTATGTAGACCAGGCTGGCTTCTATCTCACAGAGAGTCACCTGCCTCTGCCTCCTCAAGTGCTGAGATTAATGACGTGTGCCACTATACCTGGATTGGCCTTGAACTCTTGATGCTCTTGCCTCTGCCACTAGAGTGCTGAGATTAGAGGTGAGTGCCACTTGGCCTGGCTCCTTTTTTTCTGTTTCTATTTTTTTTCTTAAAACTTTCCAGAGCAATGTTTTTTGGATTTATCTTCCAACTTTTCTAATCCAGCTATTATGTGTTTAATTTTTTTTTGCTGTTTTCTGTGTATATGTGTGTCTTTGTGTGTGCATATGCCTGTATATATATATATATGTGTGTAAGTACAGGCACATGTACCACAGTGCATGTGTGGCGGTCAGGGGATAACTCTTAGAAGTCAATTTTCTCTTGTTACCTTGTGGGCTCCCAGTATTGAACCAGGATTGTCAAGGATCCCAAGATTGTCAAGCCTGTGTACAAGCTCTGTTGGTGTTTTACTTTATTTATTTTAAGATTTTAATTTATTTTATGTGTATGAGTGTTTTCCCTGCATATATGTAAGTGTACCACATTCATACCTGGTGCCTGTGGAGGCCAGAAGAAGGTGTCAGATCCCCTGGAACTAGAGTTAAGGATGACTGTTTGCCCATGATGTGGGTGCGAGAAACCAAACCTGGGTCCTCTGGAATAGCAATCAGTGCTCTTAACTTCTGAGCCCTCTCTCCAGCTCCCCCTTTTTAAAGATTTATTTTATTTAAAATTATGTGCATATATGTTGGGGAGAGGGTTGTGTGTGTGTGTGTGTGTGTGTGTGTGTGTGTGTGTGTGCAGCAGCAGAGGCCAGAAGAAGATGTCAGATCCCCTCTAGCCCAGTGTGGGCTGGGAACAGAACGTGGGTCCTCTGAAAGATGAGTTATATACTTAACTGCTGAGCCATCTCTCTGGTACCTTGTTGCTTTTAAGACAGGCTCTTGAGATGTAGTCAAGCTGGCTTTGAAATCCCTATGCAACCTTGGCTTACTTGGAATTTGTTATCTTGCGCCTTGGCCCCCTGTGTTCTGAGATTACAGGTGTAATCTCATACCTGCCTTGTGTTTAATTTTTTTAAGGTCTAGTTCTTGCTTTAGGCTCACTGTGGTAGTGGATACATATAATTCCAGTACTAGGGAGGCTGAGGCAGGAGAATAGCCACAAATTCAAGGATACCATGGACTACAGTGTTAAGATCCTGTAACTACCAAGCCCCAAACAGTTCTTGTTGTAAAATATTCCTTTTCTATAATGTCCTGTACTTGTGGTAAAAACAGAATACCTTCTGTCTTTGAAGAACACTATAATGTTTGAAAGTTCTTCTGTCATCTGCATTATTTATTTCCTCAGAATCCTTGTTTAAAAATATATTTTATTTAATATTTTTATTTTATGTATACGAGTGTATTGTCCACATGTATTTAAGTATACCCATGTCGTGCAATTCCCATGAAGATCAAAAGAGGGCGTTGGATCCCCTGGAACTGGAGTTTCAGATGATTGTTAGCCACCATGTGGGTGCTGGGAATCAAACTAGGGTCCTCTGCAAGAACATCCAGTGCTCTTAACTGCTGAGCCATCTCTCCAGCCCAATATTGAGTATCTCTTTATTGGCTTATTGACCATTTATATATCTTCTTTAGAGAATGCAAGAGCAAAACCACAGAAGTTATAAAACACAGTATTGGTATAACTCTTCACAATATTAGGTTAGGTAATTATTTCTTTTGTATGATGCCTAACGCATGTGAACAAAGAACAAATACATAAATGATACTCTAATATAAAAAAATCTTCTACTCTTAAAAATACTATCAAGAAAGAAATTGTGAGTGGTCACAGTGACCTACTTCCTCCAGCTGGGCCCACATCCTAAAGTTTCTAGCACCTCAAAAGATAGCACCTTTAGCTGTGGACCAAACCTTCACTATCTGAGCCTTTGATAGACACTTCATAAGTAAACCATACTGAACTTTTCGTTGTTTTGCCTGTGCATATCCCAGTGTCCCAGCACTATCTGTTGAAAAGATACTTCTTCATGAAATGGTCTTAGGACCTGTGTTAGTTACTTTTCTGTTGCTGTGATAAAGTACCATGACCAAGGCACCTTATAGAAGGGAGAATTTATTTGGCTTACAGTTCCAGAGGGGTAAGAGTTCAACATGGTGGGGTAGCATGGTGGCAGAGGTCGCCAGGGCAGAAAGCAGAGCACTCATATCTTCAAGCAGCCGCAGGAAGCAGAGAAAGACAAACTGAAAATGGGATGTGGCTGTGAACTCCCAATGCCCATCCCCCGTGACTTGCTTTCTCCAGTAAGACGGCATGTCCTTGGGATTCCATGATCTTTGCAAAACAGCGCCACCAACTGGTGAAGTATTCAAATACCTGAGCCTACAGAGAACACCACATTTAAACAATCACAGGACTCTTGTAAAAAAAAATCAATTGATAATAATTCTGTATTTTTAAGGGACCTTGTTTGTCTTGCTAAAATTTTATGTCAAGTCAAACATCTAAATATTAAATATTAGAATAGAATATTCAAGATCTCAAAACGTTTTCCTTTGAATCCTTTCATTGGAAGCTACTGAAGGTTTTGCTCTAGCAAAGTGAAAAAGTAGACCAAGAAAGAGGACAAAGTATAAGCTCCAGGAGATGGGGAGAGAAATTGCTGGTACGACAGTCATGTTGCAATCCATGAGAATAACTGGACAGTTATTCTCAGAAAAACAGAGGGCTGTGAGAAGAAAATCTGCAGGGAGGATTTGGAATCATCTTATTTTAGATGAATCACATTTCTTGGAAAAATACTATCAATAGATATTTTGTAGACTTATAAATCAGCTTCAAATAGATATCATTAAAATATAGTAATCTAAGGAAATGAAATACCAATGCAATTAATAACTTCTGAAAAAAATCTAAAGACTAATAATAATATGCCTACTAACAATAATATACAACTTTGCTTAGCATCAAGCAAGAATTGCAAAGTCATATTGACCTAAATAAAGATTATTGATAGAGGGACTTTATAGTGGTTGAGAGTTTTAATTTCTTTTTTTTTCTTTTTTTAAAATTATTTGTTTCATAACCATATGATTAGAAAAAGCATTTCATTATAACAGCATTGACATATTCAATAACAATTTCCAGAGCTAAGATGCATCTCCTTCAAAATTGGCTGTAAATT
>NW_008358534.1:3673103-3673328 GCF_000622305.1 Nannospalax galili | reverse complement strand
TTGGTTACTTCCTGAGCTCCTTAGCATCTGAGCATGGATATAAAGTCATCACGTAGACTTCAATGGTAACGTTTTTCACGTCTACCAATTATTAAGGAGCAAATTTTTATGGTTTGAAGAATTGTTTTATACAGCCACTTCCCAGGTAGCACCCTCCCATAGCCTCCCTCCCCCCACAGTAGAGCCCTTATACTCTGATATCCCTGCTACTGTCTGCTGTGTTGT
>NW_008358534.1:3670092-3672766 GCF_000622305.1 Nannospalax galili | reverse complement strand
TGTTCCTCAGGGGTCACATGGGCTTGGGAGGAGCCCCTGGCTCCTTTCTTTTACCAGTTCCACCTAAGTGAAGATAAGTCAAAGGTCCTGCTTGACCATGGTTGGCTTTGCTTGGAAGCATGGAGGACATGATTCCTCTGTGTTGACCCTCCTCTTTATAGACAGAACACTGGTTCAAGTCCATCTGGTGGGGTCTCCTCGGCCTCCTTGATCAAGAGGACAGGTGACCCACCAACATTATAGGACATTTTGAGAGATGCTCATAGTCACCTGGAACTAGTGGACTAGGAGGGCAAGGAGCAAAAAGTGTCCTTTATGTCCCTCTGACCAAATTATTATAGGCATCAAAGTATGTCTGTTAAACACCTAAGAAGGTTAGTTCCACCAGTCTGGTATTTTTGATTACTGTGTGTCATGTAGCTAAATCTTAGGCAAAGACCAGTTGTTCTCAGATAAACCTTACCTAGACATATATTTCTTGATCTGCTATGTATAATTTGTCAGTAGGTTGTAGGAGTAATATGGTTGTCACTGGTTTTCAAAGCTAGCTAGGCATTGTTTATCTGTCACATTGTCTCACCCCTCCATCATGGTTTTCTCTCTTAAGGTGCCCCTGTTTCCCCCCTTTCTCCTGTAATAATACCCTTCTCCTATGGACCTACCTCTCTTGAGCTCCTTCTTTCCCTTTATCCCCTAGGTTCCTTGTATACCCTTCCCTCCCCCCTCCCTTAAACTAACCCAATTTTTATCCATATCTCCCTTATTAAGGCCTGTTTCCTACTGTTCTTCTATTTCAGGTTCTTTTCCTTTACCTCCCTGTTTCCTTTTCATTATCCTGGTTCCTGTAGTTATGTCTGGTTGCATGCTTATTTATCAGAGTCTGGTTCTAGGATCCACATGTGAGGGAGAATATAGGTCGATATTTTTTTTCTGAGTCTGTGTAACTTCACTTAGTATAACAGTTTCTAGTTCCATCCATTTACCTGCAAATTTCATGATTTCATCTTTCTATACTGCTGGGTAAAACTCAACCATATCAATGAATCACATTTTCATTATCTGCTTGTCAGTTGAGGGACACTTAGGTTGCTTACATCACTTAGCTATTGTGAAAAGAGCAGCAACACAAACATGGATGTATAATTGTCACTGCAATAGGATGAGTTCTTTGGGTATATGCCAAGGAGTGGTATAACTGGGTCAAATGGTAGGTTTATTTGCAATTTTTTAAGAGTTCTCCACACTGCTTTCCATAGGGGTTGAACCAGTTTGCAGCCCCATCAGCAGTGAATGAGTTTTCCCCTTTCCCCACATCCTCTCCAACATTTGGTATCTTTTGTTTTCTTGATCTTAGCCAGTCTGACTGGGGTGAAGTGAAATCTTAAACTGGTTTTAATTTGCATTTCCCTAATTATTAGTGATGTTGAACATTTTAAAGATGTTTCATAGCCATCTTTATTCTTCTTTTGAAAACTCTCCGTTCAGCTTCTTAGCCCATCTTTTAATTGGGTTGCTCCTTGTCTTGGTTCTCTGTTTTTTGAGTTCGTTATAAATTCTGGTTATTAAACCTCTGTCAGATGTGTTGCTGGTGAAGATTTTCTCCCATTCTGTGGGTTTTCTGTTTGCTTCCTTGGTTGTCTCATTTGATGTACAGAATCTTTTTAGTTTAACGAGGTCCCATTTGTTAATTCTTGTCCTTGTTTCCTGAGCAATTGATGTCCAGTTTAAAAAATCCTTTCTTACATCTATATCTTGTAGGTTTTTCCCAATGTTTTCTTCTAACAGTTTCAGAGTTTCAGGCTTTACTTCTTTACATTGAGGTCTTTGAGCCATTTGGAATTGACTTTTGTGCAGGGTGAAAGATAGGGGTTTAGTTTCATTCTTCTACAAGTGGAGATCCAGTTTTGCCAGCATCATTTGCTGAATATGCTTTCTTTCCTCCAGTGAATGTTCTTTTTCTCCAGTGAATGTATTTGACCAATGTTCTTGGTCAAATATCAGGTGGCTGAAATAGTATTTACTCATATTTGGGTCTTCAATTTTGTTCCATTGGTCTATGGGTCTATTTTTGTGCCAGTACCATATTGTTTTTATGACTATAGCTCTGTAGTAGAGCTTAAAATCTGGTATAGTAATCCCCCCAGCACTGCTCTTAGTTCTCAGGGTTGTTTTGGCTATCCGGGGTCTCTTGTGCTTCCATATGAATCTTAGGATAGATTTTTCCAATTCTGTGAAAAATGTCATGGGGATTTTGATTGGCATTGCATTGAATCTATATATGACTCTTGGTAGGATGGTCATTTTCACAATATTAATTCTTCCAATCCATGAGCATGGGAGGTCCTTCCATCTTCTGATGTCTTCCTCAATTTCTTTCTTTAAAGAGTTAAAATTTTCCTTGTAGAGCTCTTTAATGTCTTTGGTCAGGTTTACTCCAAGATATTTTATTTTATTTTTGCAGCTATTGTGAACGGGAATGTTTCTATGTGCTCTTTCTCTGATTCCTTGTTATTAGTATATAGAAAGGCTACAGACTTTTGTTGATTAATTTTGTAACCTGATACTTTACTGAACATGTTAATAACTTCTAGGAGTTTTTGAGTGGAATATTTGGCATCCCTTAGATATATCATATCATTTGTAAAATGATAGTTTTTATCTCTTCTTTTCAAGC